>NW_024506221.1:1704597-1816113 GCF_017590055.1 Onychostruthus taczanowskii | reverse complement strand
CCCTTCCCTGCCCTCCCCCTTCCCCCTCCCGTGCTCTCCCTGCTTCCCTCCCTTCTCCTTCTTTCTGGGCTGGGCCCTGCTCAGGTTATACGGCATCAAGTGCGCCAAATGCAGCATCGGCTTCAGCAAGAATGACTTCGTGATGCGCGCCCGCGCCAAGGTGTACCACATCGAGTGTTTTCGCTGCGTGGCCTGCAGCCGCCAGCTCATCCCCGGCGATGAATTCGCACTGCGGGAGGACGGCCTCTTCTGCCGGGCGGACCACGACGTGGTGGAGAGGGCCAGCCTGGGCGGCGGGGACCCTCTCAGCCCTCTGCATCCCGCTCGGCCGCTGCAGATGGCAGGTACCGCCCGCGCCCAGCGCCGCGGAAACCCGCGGGGTTTGGCCATGCCAGGTCCCACTCCGGACGGCGGGGAGAGCCCCATGGTCTCAGCGGGTCCCGCACCTCCTTGGAGAGCCGGGCCTGAGCGTGCGCCCCCGCGGAGAGGCGGCGGCCGAGGCGCGCCTCACGTTCGGGGCTGCAGCGAATCCAGCTGCGGCGAGAAACGCCCGGGTTCGCGGAACCCGTGAGGCGGAACACCTGCGGAGGGGCCGAGCCCCCGCCCGCCAGCCTGCCCTCCTCCTGCCCCCACCACGCACCGAGTGCGGGATTCCTCCGTCACCCTCCCCGAGCCCGGGGCAGCCCTGAGCCTGAGCCGGAGAGGGACGAGCCGCTGAGGAGAGCAGGTCTGAGCTTTCAGACCCCTTCGCTGCCTCAGGAGTTATGAGCGCTGGAGGAAGTAGGGTCTGAAAAGAGATAGACTTCATAAGTACAGGCTGGCGCTTAGGCTGTAATTTAAAACTGTCAACAAGCTAATCTTCGGTAATTGCCATTTAAAGTGACTCTTGCCTTCTTGAAACGTTTCATGTAATTTGATGAGAATTTCATCTCAAAACTCAGCCTTGTAACTTCAGAGTCGGTCCACCTTACAACTCCATTCACACTTCCAGTTCTCGACGGGTACGTCAGACACTCAGAGACCCTTAGCTTTAGGAAGGGACACTTCTCTGAGGCTAACTAGGTTGGACAATACAAGGTTGTCCGGCCTTTTTGCTATGCAAGTAACTGTAACTGGGAAAGTTGTTTGTAAATACAGCTATTCTAAAACGGGTTCATTTCCCTCTTCTGAGCTGCTTTCAGGTGACATATCTATATATAGGGAGAAATAATCCCATAACTGGTCAGAGCAGAATTCTAGAGAGACTGTGCTCCCTGTATCGTGTTTGTGCCATGTCTCCGAAAGGCTTAGTGTGTCGGCAGGTACAATACTGATAAGATTTGAAGCCTTCGTATTGTCGTCATCGCATTTGCTGATGCATTGTTACAATTAGAAAAGTCGGAACCCGACTGTACAAAAGCGAGCACTTCTGACTGTTTGCTAAACAGTTTAAGGTGACTTTTTGGATAAAAGTTTAAAGAAAAAAAAAAAAAAAAAAAAAAGGAAAAAAAATACTGTTTTTATTTTTCCCTCGGCTGGGTCAGATTACACATAATAGCTACAGCTACACAACGCACAGAAGAATAGCAGAACCACAGAAACACTTCGAGCTCTTGATGTGATGCCATCTGTAGTTTTGCATTTCTTGGCAGTTTCTACGAGTTGGTGGGCTTGCTCTCCTTTTAAAAGCACTAGATAGATATTTTTAAATTATTCATCCAAAGTATAAACAAATACACCTACCACCTCCACTTTTTAAGATAAACCCCCTCTCCCGTGCTTTGAGATACAGGGCTCTCACAGGGTTTTTTCCCATTGGCATGGTGCAGAGGATTTGGCTTGTTTTGTTCTGGTTCGAGAGCGTCAAACCGCCGGGAGCTGTTGCACGTTATCACTGCTTCTGGCTAAAATGAGCTAGATTCACTATACAAGAAGCAGACCCGAATTATGATTAATTTAAGTATTCTTTCACTAATTTTCGGGCCAAAATTCTGTTTTGGTGATTTGTCGGGAAATAAATACATAAAACTCTCCCTTTCCTAGCACACATGCACCTTAGCTAACTTGCCCTCCCCTGTCAAGTTTCGTACAGGTTCAAGCTTCTGTCATTAGGGGTTTTAGGGGGGTGGTTTGCTTTTGCAGATTAATTGTCTGTGGAGTCAGAAATGTCAGTCACTCCACCAGAGCATAAAGCAGAGGAGGCTGCAGCAGCTCCGATAGATCTGAGTGCTTGAATGGCCTTTGGAAGAGGGTTCATCACCCGCCCGCCACCTTCCCGTGTCCCACCAGCTTAGATTCATAGTCTCTGCAGACTCCCTGCTTCCTACTCATGGGGATCCTATTCCTCCCTTCCCCTTCCCTTACAGCAGAACCTATCTCTGCCAGACAGCCAGCTCTGCGGCCCCACGTCCACAAGCAGCCCGAGAAGACAACCCGGGTCCGGACTGTCCTTAATGAAAAACAGCTTCACACCTTGAGGACCTGCTACGCTGCCAACCCCAGACCTGACGCCCTCATGAAAGAGCAACTGGTAGAAATGACTGGCCTCAGCCCGAGGGTCATCAGGGTTTGGTTTCAAAACAAGCGATGCAAGGACAAAAAAAGGAGCATTATGATGAAGCAACTTCAGCAGCAGCAACCCAATGACAAAACTGTAAGTGGCTTCATCCTCTGTCCATGTCTGCCTTAATTCCCAAGGAGAAAAGCTTGGTGCATGTCCGGCCCGGACAGCCGCAGAGCTCGGTCTGATGGTGCTAATTTTTTGCGATCTCCCTGAAAACAAAGAAAGTGATACTGCTTAGCCATTACCCGTTAGTTTCTGCTGTCAGTGCAATAGAAACAGACCACGGCGAGGAGCCGATTTAGGCTGCTTAAGGGTACTTAGAATTTGTGGGGCTGAGAATACGCAGTAGTTTAGACTAACTCCTCTGCAGCATGAGTGAGACTTGCAGAGCTTATGGGATGCAATAAACCCAGTCTCGTCTAATACTTATACTGCAAATGCAAGGGGCTCCTTAAGGAGAAAATGACGCCTTTGACCTCTTCAGTGTTTTTAAACAGGAGCAAATCCATAAGTAAAAATAGTTAAAAATAAAAATAAAGTAAGAGGTGTTATCCTTAGCACTTTGTATACTACAAGTGTGTGTATTTGTCAGTGCATTCACTGCAGAAAAAGACAAATGCAAAGCAAATTTTTCAGAATAACCATAGCGTTTACAGGTTAATTTATATATAGTTATATCTGTGTAGAGCTCTTTTCTGCAGATATATGCATGGGTGATGTAAACAAACGGCATGCACTGGGTTCAGCAGAACAAGTTATCTGTTCCCATTTTAAGTAAAATTTGTTTCTTTTTTATTGTTGTTGTAAGTCTACTTGAAGAAGAGTCTGTTACTCTCCCTGTGTATATTGACTGACCCGAGAATGACTATTAATTCATAAGGCTGCCCAATTAAGTGGAATTTAAGGAGTTTCATTTTACCCTGTTGGAATGCAATAAAACACGGTGTTGTTAACTCGCCTGAACAATCTATTCGTCGAGGCTTGGAGTTATGTTGTACACTGTGCCTGCACCACGGGGCATACTGAGAGGGCTAGTTGGTTTTTTTTTTTTTTTTTTTTTTTTTGTTTTTTTTTTTGGTTGGTGGGGGGAGGTTTTTTTCGGATTTTTTTTTTCGGATTTTTTTTTTTTTTTTTGAAAGAGCGCGCTAATGACGTACCCCAGGTTTGCTGTGCACTGGATATACGATCCAGTTAAGGTCACACAAAACAAAACCAGACTGGACGCGGACTATAGAGCGGAGCAGGATTAACCGTTTCTCCTTCTGAGACGTCCACTGGCAGTCGAGATACAGAGTGCTCATGTTCAAGAGACCTTGGGGCGGAGGGGATATGCCTTGAGACGAATAGGAGGATTAAAGGGAAAGAAAGTAAACTTCCACCGTGATAAATGCAGCGAGTAGAAACAGGCTGACCTAGAGTAGAATAGACTAAGACATTCACAGCAGATTAACAAAGCAAATACAAGCGACCGTATAGATAAGATAGAAAGCAGTTTATTGACTCAGCGTTTATGCACAATAAAGCTAACCAAGCTCATTAACATCTTTTGCTGGGCTGTTTACAGAATATCCAAGGGATGACAGGAACTCCAATGGTGGCTGCTAGTCCGGAGAGACATGACGGCGGTTTGCAGGCGAACCCCGTGGAGGTGCAGAGTTACCAGCCGCCCTGGAAAGTACTGAGTGACTTCGCATTGCAGAGTGACATAGACCAACCTGCTTTTCAGCAACTAGTAAGTGTCGGCTCCCAGCCCGAGCCAACCGGTACCCGGGTCAGAGCAACAGGAGATTCACTCCAGGTGTCAGATGCTCTCGGAGAGTCAAACAATCCAGATTAGCTGGGTTTTCCAGAAATTGCAAGGCGTGCACGACTGCATCTGTAAAAGCATAGAACTGAATTGATTCCACAGAGGTTGGTGCAAAATCGATCTTAGTGTACAGCAGAGATATTTCGTAGTTGAGTGTGCGTTTGTATAAGGCCCGACTCAGGTCTGATAACAGCTCACACACTCCTGAAATCTAAAAGCACTTCACCAAAACATTGTTTATGTGTCACTTAATTGTACTTGTATCTACGAAAGCAGTGTCTAAAATTCATCCCTCCCCACTTCAGGTTGATTTTGCCTTTATGCTGTAGGATGAATTTTAAATATATGATTACAGTGTCAGCCAAGGCCCTTGTTTTGTCAGACAAATATGACGTCTTAATTAAAATTTCAAAGTCCATGTCTTAAGCATGTACTTCTATATATAACTTTACATATCTATATATATACATAATCTATACACATATGTAGCTTACATTAAGTGTTGTTCTTTAGAAAGGAAATTGCTAGTACATATGTAGGTGAAAATTTCAAACAATATAATAAACTACCTTAAGCCAAAACCAAATAGACCTTATGGAAGAAATTCTGTCCTTAACTCACTTCCTTATGCCTATGTCACTTGACAGCCCATATGGGACCATATCGCCAACAACACTTAGGCACAACAAGGTGAGTTAAGGAGAAAAGTTCAATTTTAAGCCAGTTTCCTGGCCCTAAGTCTATTAAAACCAGATATTTAAAATAATAAGGTAGATTGTGTGTAGTATTTCAGGGGTTCAGAATTACAGTTATGAAAAATTAACATGCAAATCTTTTTTTGATCTGTTGGGCTTTTTTTTTTTCCCTTTTCTTTTCTTTTTTTTTTTTTTTTTCTTTTATTTTTATTTTTACACCAAGTGAAGACAAAGGTTTGTAGTTGAATCTAGCACAGTGTTCAGACCTTTTCAGTTTAGTATCATGCTCTCCTGCAGAATCCTTTTTCTTTTGCCCAACAGCAGTCTGCAGTGTGTTCCCCTCGCTGGCACACTATGCTTGCTCAGGAAACTGTAGCACAGCAGCAGGGCTATTTGCATCCTCTTACATCTAAAGCAACCACTGCTTTTTCTGCTTTAATCAAGCTGTCCGTCAGACGTGAGAAAAAAAGTCATCTCCTTTGGTTGCTTTACTTACTGTGCCTTAACAAAATACGAGACCTTAACAATCTTTGATGCAGTGAGGCTTTGTATTAAATAGTTAAAAAAAAAAAAAAAAAAAGAAAAAAAAAAGGCACGATGGAAGACGGATAGTCCAAATACACATACACATATAGGTAAATAGACCACTAGGTAGACAAATTAATATTGATATACATTCAACATAACATGTGATACTGAAAAGAGCTAAATTAAAGAATAATTGAAAGAACAGACCATTCACTGGCCGTTCAAGACACGGCTCTAATCTGGAAAGGGCCTTAATCACTGAATTGGCCAGCTAAATAGGTGCCAAATAAATGCTTCTGGATTAACAAAGCTCCAGCCTTCAAATCATGCCTTTTCCCAGCACTACTCCTAAACTAACGGGAGCAGCGGGGCACATTAAGATGGAATAGCGTGACCTTCTTTATCAAACAGACTCCCGTTAAGGAGAGATAGCACCAGCCTCGAATCAGGAATGAAAGCGGATGGCTGGTTTCAAATGCCTTCTGCTGTTGGATGCTCCTTCCAGGTTTATTTTGGTATGTGCACAAAAGGGGGAAAAAAAAATCTTTCAGTTTCATGTCAAGAAAACACATGCACTCCTAAATAATTTACTAGAACATCCTCTTGCGATTGCCACTCTTGCAAGACAGGGAAGAAGGCCTAATTAATAGGTTTGTTTGTTTATTTACTTGATTTTTTCAGTCTTCTTTCTTCCATTTTTTTAATCTACTTTTTCTTGGTGATTTGGCCGAAGGCCTGAAGAAGGTTCCCGTGAAGTCAATGGGGAAGCTAAACAGAGCAACCAGCAATGACACAGCCTCCTGTGGAGATGTATCAGGCCTATTGGCTGCATGCCTTGTATATTTATTTTTGTGTTCTTCTTTGCCTGCTACTTTTTCTTTGAGTTTTACAGTTGTAGCAACAGTTCTTTTTCTTATTTTTCTTCTTTTTTTTCTCTCTCTCTCTTTTTTTTCCTTTTTTTTTTCTTTCTTTTTTTTTTTTTTTCTTCTTTTTTTTCTTTTTGGCAGGTTAATTTTTCAGAAGGAGGACCTGGTTCCAATTCTACTGGAAGTGAAGTAGCGTCAATGTCCTCTCAGCTGCCAGATACACCCAACAGCATGGTAGCCAGTCCTATTGAGGCATGAGGAACATTCATTCAAATATCTGTTGTTGTTGTTTCTGCCCTTACCCTCACCCCTGTTGAAGAGAGTGGGAAAGTGAACGTGTTGGGACTTCGAAATTTAGGGGGAAAGAATACTTAACAACCCTGTAAGGAACCTAGCAAGGAACTGCTCCATGAGATGAACGGAGTCATATTTGAAAAGACAAGGTAATATGGTAGCAACACTGTGAAGACAATCATGGGATCTTACTAGAAAAAAATACTTAAAAGAACCACAAACCCCGTGCTTTTCAATGATCAGAGGAGTATCGAAAAGACGTTTTCCAAATATAAAGGATTTGTACTCGTGGATCTCAAAAAAAAAAAAAAATAAAAAGAAAAAAAAAAAAAGGAAATCTTTTCATTTGACTGCACATCTTAGGGAGAAACCAAGGTAGAGGGACTTTCTATCTGGTCCCTCCCAATCGGAATGGTGCTGTTTCTATATTGGGGATAGCCTTGCCAAAAGAAGCTCCAGTAGGTTTTCCATCATCAGGAAAGAGACGATTCAGCCCTGCATTGTTGAAAGATTCCTTGCAGGAAGGTGGAGCTGCATTGGTTTGCAATGTTGTTTTTAGTTGACTCTTAACAAGGGGTTTTTCCTGGGTCTCTTCTAGCATGCCTGTAGCGGGGTTTTGATTTTGTTTGGTTGAGATCCACCCCCTATTAAGTGTAATGCGATTAAAAATAGGTTTTTGAATTCCTCTTTAAAGGCGAATTTATAAAAACATTGCAACAAGGTATACCTCTATTTTGCCACAAAGCGTCTCGGGATCGTGTTTGAAATGTGTCCGCCCAAGAACCTTCCCCTCCCCCAGAGATGTGTATAGTCATTGGTTATAACGACTGTTTTTCTCTCTTTCCTTTCTCTTTATCTCTCACTCTCTAGGGAAAAAAAAAAAAAAAGAAAAAAAAAAAGAAAAAAAAAAGAAAAAAAATAGGACAAGTAAAAAGAAAAAAAATCACTCCTTTTGTTTGCTCTTGCATTGCAAAATTATAAAGTAATTTATTATTTATTATCGGAAGACTTGCCACTTTTCATGTCAGTTGACTAATTTTTTTGTTTGCTGAAGTAAAAAAAGAAAAAAAAAAAAAAGAAAAGGTTGTACCGTGGTCTTTGAATTATATGTCTAACTCTATGTGTTTTTGTCCTTTTTCTTTCCTTAAATATGATGTGAAATAAAAGCGCCATATGTAGAATTATTATATCTTCAGGACTATTTCACTAGATAAGCGTTTGAAATAGAAATAATAATAATAATAATAATAATATTAACATAAAATAATGAACAAAGTTCCCTCTTTTAAATATTTACAGGTTAGCAGCTAAAATACCTGAAATAAAATATTGCATGCAAAGCGGTCGTTAGTGAATAAAAGGAGTGTGATATTTTATTGCAAGTATTAACGACCAGCTTGTAACTTTCCGTTTCAACAACTGTATCAGGGCTAGTTGGATGCCTTAGCTTTCAATCGATAACGTTAGAAAGTCTCTTGTTCCCCCATCCCATCCCTTGCCCTTAAAAGTGATATTACTCTAGGCATGATCAGACATAACGTTAAGACATCTAAGGAACTGAGAGCTCAGGCTTTTTGCTGAGTTCTGCTATTTTTAAAAAAATAATAAAAAGAAAGTGCTGTATACCAAAGCCTCGTTGTTGAGATTGTTGAAGTGACCTGTACTTTAAGTATAAGCTCCTGATAAAAGGGACGCTTTTTGCTTAACAAGTCAAGTATGACCATTATTTATCAATGTCTGCTGTCAAAACAATTAAATAATGCTGCAGGAGGAATAGTTGTGGGGATATTTCTGTCGGGGATATTGCTGTGAAATTGCACGAATATGTTCCTTATTTTCTGTCGACTTCCTTCTCTTCACTCCCTCTTTTCTTCCTTTTTTATTTTGCGGGGGAAAGGGTGGTGAAAGCTAGAAATGTGGGCGAATTCTTGGGGAAAAGTAGAAAGAAGTAAATAAAAAAATGGGAAAGGGTTGTTTTTGCTCCAATCCAAGTGCTCCCTAGTGCTCCCGGGCAGCACAAGACAAAGGTTCACTTTAAAACACCCTTAAGGACTGGAACATACTGAGATTTTCAGTCTGACAAAGACAAGTTGGTTTGCATGTCAGTTACTCCAAACCCCAATGTTTTCTTAACATAACCTTCTTTTCCCTCCCTCCTCACCATCTCAGCCCACTCTGAGCAAGCTCAGCTATAGACAAACCATTTCGACAGTACAGAGAACATTAAAAAATGTTAAAATCTAATACAAGGATTTCAACCATCCTGATTAGAAACTGGATTCATTTTGTATGCTCAAGTGTAATACATTTTTGAGTACTTGATAAATATTTAAATAAATATGAAATCTACCTTAAACTGTGTGATCAGTAACCCTTGTGTTTTCATGCAGGATCAGAGGATATGTACGGCGCTTCGGGGGGCGGGAGGGAGAAGGGGTATCATTTCTGCCCGGTGGTCTGACGTGTAAGTTGTTGGAGTCGCTCTTACTTGGGTGAGTTTGGAGACGGAGTCTCCGACTCGGGAGGGTCTGTAACTGGCGCTGGAAACCTGTAAGGGCAGGGCAACCTGGGGCCCTTTGCGTTGGCCTCTTCCCGCCGGGAGGCTGACGTGTAGGTGGTAGGAGCGGCGGCTCCGCGGGGTCACGCAGGGCGGGGGATGCCCCCGAGAGAGAGTAACCTGCTCTCCGAGGGGCTGCTGAGAGCTGCCCCTCTGTCCCCCGCTCCCGGGGGGGACCTTCGGGCGGCTGAATGCCCCTTGGCTCTACCACGCAGGAAGGAGACTTTGGGCTGTCGGTCCTTGCGAGGGAAGGACCCCCCAGCCCTGCTAGGCGCCCCGCGGTCCCGGCGCGCCCTCCGGGCGGCTGGGGCCGTCGTCGAGATAAGCCGCCCGCCGGGAGGTTGACTTTTGGGCTGCCAGCAGTGCCTTGCACCGTGAAACACACAGGGCAGCAGCGTGTGTCTGAAGCCGGAGCGCTGCCGCGGCTCTGCAGCTGCGGGCCCGTGGCCCACTCGGGATGTGCCTGCACACACACCCACCGCCAGGCTCCTGCCTGCACCCCGCAGAGGGCCCGAGACCCCAACCCTGTCCGGGGGTAGGAAGAATCGGGTCGCTCCTGCGGCGGCCACTCCGGGGTCTCCGCGTCCCCACGGCCACTGTGGCCCCACACACCCGCGGTCATCCTGGAACCTCCACCCTTGAAACTTTGGTTCAACAATACTCGTCTGATTTTCAGAGGTTGTGGGTTTTTTTTTTTTTTTTTGTTCCCCCCCCCCCCCCTTTTTTTTTTTTTTTTTGTTGGGTCCCCCCCCCCCCAACTTTTTTATTTTTTTCTTTTTTTTTTTCTTTCTTCTATGGCCTTTGATTCCCTTTTTCATTACATGCATTTGTGAGGCCCCACAAACTTTCGAGCGTTTTCCACCCTGAAGCGAATAAAGACAAACTTCCGAGCGGATCCTCCTAGTGCCTTCGGTAGGGCACTCCCTGAGCTTGGGCAGCAGGATTTGTGTAAGCGAGAGAAAAGATCCTCTTTCATGAAATGTATGTCCTTATGGTGCTCTGTGAGGTTTCTGCTCTGATTCCTCTTTCCTGCCTGGACCGAGAGTGATTAGCAGTCTCAGATCTGCCGGTTTAGTTCTTGCTGCGGCTATTCTTAATAGTGTCAAATAAACCCGCTATAATTTCTCTGAGGACTTCATTTGCACGCACTGAAATCAATATTCAAACTCTTCTCATTTCAATGTTTGTACCCAGGTTAATTAGCTCTCAGCATCCCCAACCAACGTGGAAGTGTGATGCAGAAGCCGGGTATGTGAATTCCAGAGTTGAGATCAGTTAAACACGTCAACAGTAAGTGTTTGCATTTATATACATCTGTATGCATACATATATTAACAAATTCACGCTGGGCTACCTAAGAACGGATGTCAGGGAAGGACTAGAGGGCCTTCAGGCGATGCCAGAGCTCAGGCCGCAGCATCCCCAGCCCCAGCACAGAGCCCGGGACGGAGCTGGGGAGGGGTCAGGGTCCTGCTGCCGAGTGGGTTTCATGGGCACTGTTCCTCCCTGGCCCTCTCTACACGCCCGAAACGCCGAAAGCGTTTCACGGTGAGAGATGCTGCTGCTGGGCGCTTTGCGTGCTTTAGCGGAGCTGTAAGTAGTTAATAAAGGGGCTGGAAAGAGATCCTGTTTACTGATTGTTCCTGATTGTTGTTTTCTTGATAACAGAGCAAGCCACTGAATGACTGTTTGAGCTCAGGCGCCACAAACATAAACTTAACAGCTCCCAGTGTGCCGGCCCTTCTGGAGGATCACTCCTCACCTCCCAGGGCTTGTGAAGTGCAGGAGGAGAAGGCAGTTCCCAAGGAAGCAGGCTCCGGTGTGGTGGTGGGGGTAGTGGGGAGCGGAGAAAACTCTCCTGTATACCCGATCTTCCCATATTGCACGGTATATGCCCTCATTAGTTAGGAGAGAAGCGTATAAAATCAATAGGTGCTTTTCTCCGAGCCTTCTACCCGTGCGGGAGCTCGAGGCAGGCTCTGGATCCTGCTCTGCTCAGCATTCCAGCCTAGAGATGCTGCTTTTATATCACGCTACACTGTCCTGTCAATTTCCTTAAATTTTCTTGCGGCTGCTAAGGGCACCAAGGAAGTGCAGTCTATAGGCTAGGGAGGGAGGACGAAGGAAACAAGGTGGGGGCACAGCCTTGCCGCGGCAGATCCGCTCCGCGGGCCGGTTCTCCTGGGATCGGCAGCACCGGGGCAGTAGCTCCAGCGGGCGCCCCGGCCTCACTCCGCCGCGGCTGCCGCTGGATGAGCCACCTGCAGCTCCGGCTCTTTTCTGGGGTGTGTGGAGCGGGGAAGAAAGGAGGGAAAGAAGGAGGAAGGCTGCAAACCAGGATTTTTTTTTTTTTTTTTCTGGAATGTCTCTTCTTCTTTTATTTTCTTCTGAAAGACAAAACAGGGGTAAGGTGTGTTTGGGAAAGAGAGAAGACAGAAAATTTTCCAGAAATAAGTGACATGGACCAAAGCAGAACTCGACTACTATCTCCGGGCAGACCTCGTGTGGCAATGGGGAGAGGAAAATAGGGTGTTACTGTGGCTTTTCTTTAGGAGGGCTGTTCAGGTCGGTAGATCTCCAAGGCTAATCCAAACAAGCCGTTTGACTTGTGAGGTCCGGTGTCTAGACATAGCTGGTGACTCGGCGGCTCCTTATCTGGTTTTGGAATCAGCCAAAAGAGACTTTTCTTAATGTCCACAGCAGCACTAGGATCTGCCGGGGCCGGGGAGCCACCGCACCTCCCAGACAGGACAACAAATACACCCACCACCTGGAGGCTTTACAGCCCACTTTGTTGTTCCCGAACCGCCGCTGCTGCGGCCCGGCCTCCCCCAGCCCCGGCCGCCGGGCAGGGGTGACGGGAGGGCTGCCCAGCCCAACCCGCAGCCAGCTGCTTGCCACTGCAGTGCCCCGCTCGCCCCCGGGCACCGAAGGGCCACCTCTGCAGCAGGACGTGGCAGTGCACACTCAAGCCCCGCTGGGGTCAGAACTGCTGCTTTCTCGACCCCCATCACAACACCCCCTACACTCTGTGTGTGTTTGTCACTACTAACTTTTTTGATTTTTTTTTTTTTTTTTCTCAGTTGACGTTTTGCAGAGAATGGGTAAAATTTTCCAAACTCACTCTTGTTGGTGAACCTTAAGGAATGATCAAAGCAAATCAATTAAATGAGAGGAAGTCAGTTTAGATAAAAGATCTTCCTCGGGACTAGAACACTGCCTTCTGTATCAGTCCTTCATGCTGGATTTGTGAATACTGCAAGCTGTAAAGCTTGTTTGAGGTGGTTAGAATCAATAAAAGCATTTAACTCAAAAGTAAGCAGCATTTGAAAGTGAAGAGAAAGAGGCATTTTTGCTTGTATGTCACTCATTCTATTTAGTCATTTGGGGTTTTTTTGAGATTTCAAATTCTCCTGGAGTGCTGAGTGGCTGGATAGTGGGTTTTCAGATTCCTGAACAGTGCATGAGCCCATCCACTGCCACTGCTGTTTTTCTGCTGAAATGCAAGCTGATGTGCTGTGTAATTCCTCTTCAAACTCTGTGCTGTTTCTCAGTGTGGTTGAGTTCAGGGCCATGATATCCCATTTTGGGAGCTGATTGCTGTAACTATGATGCACTGATATGCTATTTGCAGTGGATATTGTAATTGAGTCTGCTAATGTGGAATTACAAAATTTACCAGTGGGTAGGACTCTCTCTGTGCAGTTTAGGAGGCTTGTGAATAAGTGCTGTTTTATAGGTTTAGTAGTTGCAAATTTCCTCATGTATAGAGCAAATTGTATTTCAAGGATTTTGGAATAATTTTCCATCAAACACATTTAAGCAATTTCAAATTCCCAGTAACTCAGGCAATTCAGGATCAAGACGGCAGCATTTCCTAGAAGAGGAATCTTAACCATGATCCTGGTATTTTTTTTTTTCTCATGGGTAAAATTTTGTGTTTATTTTTAACTGTCACAAATACAAGGTGTTGTTTGAAAAGTGTTAAACTTAGCAGGTATATAGAGATAATGCTGACGTGTCACAGTGCATGATAAAGTAATATATGGTGGGAATTAACTTGAAAAGTTTATGAAGGTTTTAACTACAGCCCATAAATTAACCTTTTTTACAAAGATATGATGATATGTAGAAGATCTTACAATATATATGTCACTTAAAAATACTCTAAAATTTGGAGGCCAAACATTTTTCCCGCAACTTGTAGACACAATCTGAGGTCTCAGACATTGAAATCTTTCTGTAAGTAACCTGAAGTAATTAATATTAGAGCACTCTGGTGAATCAGAAATTGCAGGAATAAACTTTCCAGTTTACACAGGACCTTCTGTGAAGGTAGTGAAATATTTGCTGCTAACTTCTAGTGAGGCAGGAATGCATGGCTTTGAAGGCTCAAGTCCAGCTCTTATTGAAGCTAATGACAAAAACCTTCTAGACATGTGGGTAAAAAATCACTGTATAAAATCTGTATGGAAATCATATAGAGTCATGTATAAAAATCATATAAAATCACTGTTGTGATTTTGTAGGAAAAATAATTTCCTTTCTACCACCCTGATTCTTCTTCTATATTTTAATTTAAATGATACAATTTTCTATTATAAAACAGAAACCCCTATTATGATATTGATGCATCAGTAAAAGCATCTTGCTTGCTGTGGGAATCAGAAATAGGACAATAACTCTTTTTAATGCATAGAATAGTCTAAAATAAAACAACCACTCCCTGTCTCGCTCATTCCTGCCTAAGGGAAATTTCGTATGTGTAAGTCTTGGGGTAGAAGACTATATACAAATTACCTATGTTATATTATAAGGGAGAGAACTCTTGGCAAAACCTAATGGAATTAGCCCCATACCAGGTCTGAAGGTCTGATTGGCATGTATTTCACCTTTTTGATATGAAGTAAGGAAGGTTTTGCAGGATTGACCTTACTGGTATGACTCAAGTTCAGGCTCATTCTGAGCTCAGCAGCTGCCCAATTTGCTATTGCAGAATGATCCCAAACTTCACACACAGCACAGTCAGTGGGATCTGAGGTGTTCTAAAGATGTAGGTCTTCCTTTTGAAAATATGAGCACTTGAAAGGCTAGAGTTTTTTCAGTTGCTCAAGTAACCTTATTCAGGGCTGGGCCTCTTCACTCTGAAATCTGTGGCTAGTTCTGATAATTAAGTCAGGATGATCAGGATTGAGCACTTTGTTATCAGAAAGCTCAAGCTCTTGTATTAGCTTAAATAGATAGGTTTCAGTCAAGCACTGGGTCCAGATCTTGCTGGTTTACTATGTAGAGTAAACTAGGAAAATATCTTAACTCCCACTGTTCATACAGGAGCAGTGTTTTGAAATCTCTGTTCACTGTTTTTCTTCTAATGAATACATTTTCAAGGCACCTTTGCCTGTCATTCCAATAAGCACAGCTGTTTTATGCTCTGCTCTTAATTTTTTTTTTTTTTTCTGAGTAAAGTCCCAATGGGCTTTTAGAGACTCATGTGTCCTCAATTCAGTTGAGCCCATCCCATTTCAAAGTCAGCAATCCCTGCCAATTATATAGTAGCAAAGGAAAGAACATTTAGATTTTTGCAAGGACTGCTACATATCATATTTCTTTCTGGTACCAATGCTATTATGAGGTACTTCAAAGCAGGTCATTAAATTAGTCCTGGAAGTGAAATTTCAACATTTGGGTTCTCGCTCCCACAGTGAATTGCCTCTCCAAAACTGATTACATTAGGCAAAGGTGCTTGTAGATCACTACCAAAAAACCAACACTGCCCTCACCATCATTCCCCCTGCCCCTGTTCCATCCCCCAAAAAAAAACCCAGAAAAAAAAAAAAAAAGGCAAAATAACCCACCAAACAAGAAAAACAAACCACAAGCCCAGAAGATTTTGAAGGACAGATGCTACTTCTTACAACTATTAAATCAAAATTATTCTTCATCAGTTTGACATTTTTTCCTAATGAATATTTTGCCTATAGAAAAGCATTTATTTCTGAAATCATTGTGTCATTTAAGCAGGTATTTACTTGAGGACGCTTATGGCTTCTCCACAGACATGTGGTGCCTAACACAATGGACTGTGCTCTTCACATGTCCTTAGTGCAATTCTGTAACCTTTGTAGCACATAAAAGTAAATAAAAACCCACAGTGATGTTAATACAACTCTACAGTAATAACTGACTAATATAGACAGAAAGCCTTGTGTCTTATAAATGCTAAATTATGATAAAATAATTTTTTCAACACTGCACTTATTCCTATTATTTCTATGGTGAAATTATTGCCAACTTTCACAGCAGAATTTGGTCTCTTCATTCAGTAAGTGCTTCATAGAAGAAACTGGCGTTAAGAATGAAAGAGCATGACAAGTATCAGCATTGCAATTATCACTGCAAATTTTAGATTGTAAGGACTGAGTGCAGATGGAAAGCCCCTGGAAAACCAAAAACCCCTGAAAACTGAAAGTCTTGTTCTGCAAGATGCAATGCTTTTCTGTCTATTATAGTCACTAAAGCAATATGTTCATTCACTGAGTTTTATTTGCCTTTAATTATTATTATAGAGTAAGATAACTCTATACCTTATATTACCTTATATTTCAGCAGATATTTTTAGTTTTGATACACTTTTTAATATAGTGCTGGTCAAAAGGCAGTAATTAAAGCAGCTGTTGATCAAGCAGAGAATAAAAACATAACTAGTTAAGGATGAATTAAGTTTGGTAAGTTACCTGATCCAGTTTTAATAATTTCTGTTATTGAGATGGTGCAAATTAGAGTTGCCCTTTAGTCAATATTTGTTTTTATACATTTTTTTAAAATATTGCAAGATACTTGTTATTTGGCAATACAAGTGAATAGAGCCAGAAGATGTATGAACTCTTGTGACTGTGGAGTCTAAAACAAACAAACAATCAGTGATTCCAGTTAGGTCAGTGAAGCTGCCAGGTGCAGTGTATTGGTAAATACAATTTTAAGAAAAACATGGAAGATAAAAAGGGAGGTTGGAAGTGGTTTATATCTGCCTGCGTCATTCCACAGACTCTGTGACACCCTGACAAGGATCTCTGGCACTGGAGCCCTCATTTCATGGCACTGTCTTGTTGTGCAGGGGCTTGTGAAGGGTTTCACTGGTGTCAAAAGCCAGCAGAACATTTCTGGGAAAGGAGGTTTCCCTCCTCTTTAACATAGGTTGAGCTGATTTTTCTGGGGATGATTAGACAGGCACTTTCTTCCTTGGAGGGATGCTGAAAAAGTTGTGGCAGGATAGTTCCCAAAGTATAGAGCCGACTTAAATTCACATCTGCATGGGAAGAGGCCCTGACCACAATGAGAACTGATTCCTTGATGATGGATAACGATCAGGTGTCCCCAGTAAACTTCATCATGCCTTTGTGACAGTGGAAATAGATCACTGGTAGAGAGGCCTGGGCTTGTGTTTCTGTCATGCTTTCGCCCTCTTCATGAAAGCCCCTTCAGAGTGGCTGCTGGGAGTCTGAGTCAGGGAGCTCGAAACTTGTCTGTTCTCAGGAGTGTGGCTGCCTGTCCATGCCTTAATGCATTGCTGCTCCTTTTCCCACTGTGCTGCTTGGGCTGTGACCTGGAACTCTCCAGATGTGCGAGAGCCCGGCTCTGGCCGGCTCCTCGTCTCCTGAATTCCCACACTCTTTGGTCCTTCCTCTGTCACGGGGTGTTCCTACTCCAGTGCTGCAGACTCATCTCTGTGCAGCATATTGTGGCTTGCTTGGGCAAAGCTCTACCTGGGCATTTTCCATCTCCTCAGTCAGCATGGGATCCATGTATGTGCTTCATGACAGAATACAGGCCTCTGTCCATACAGCCAGGACTCAGCACACGGCACCCTCTTTGGAAAGGTTCTGCTGGTAAAGGGCATGGGCCCCAGTGCTACTGGGAGTCATTCCTCTCCTCTCAGAATTTACAGCCAAGGCCCTTTCTTAAGTGCACACACTAATTTTTTTTTTGTTTTTTGTTTTTTAAATTTGACTTTTGCAAGGTATTATTTTTAACTTCAGAAGCTGCCTGGAACAGTAGCTTCCCCTGCTCTAAAAGAGATCAGTGCTTTCAGCATTTATTTAGGATAACCATATTAAGAAACCAGGCAAACCTCATTCCAAACTCCATCCATGCCTGATAAAGCCATGCATCCCTCCACCATGCAAGGCACTCCTGTGTATGTGTGAAGATGCTGTGTGTCTGGTGGGGTGCTTCCATCCCACTCACTAAAGTTATTCAGCAGTAGAGCTGAGGCTGGAGAGAGGAATCAAGAGCTTGAAGGTTGAAACTTCTGTCATGGAAAGATCTATGAGCCCAACTGGTTCGACTCAATGATCTCAGAGGTGTTTTCCAAATGTAATGATTTTCTATTTCTATAATTTGGAGAAAGGATCTTGCCTGAAGCATGTGGCTTGTCAGAATGGACTAGGCATCCCTGCAGGCTGAGTTTTGGGTGTTTAAGAAACTCCAACATAGAAATCTGGGTCTTCTGTAGAGGTCATTTGTCTCTGGGAAGGGTCATCTGCTAAACAAAGTTTTGCGGGTCCCATTTTGGGCCCTAACTACTTAAACATATCTGCTCCTCTTTGAGTGGCTACCACTGTGAAGAGTGTCTAAGGGGTCCAAAGTCTCCACAGGAGGAAAGATCTGGACAGCTTCCATCTTTCAGCAGCATCAGAGTGGTCTGTAGGGTTCCTGCAATGGAAAAGGGAGACTGTGAATCTCTGCCTCGTTTAACTTGGTCATTGCTGTCAAGTGCCTTGCCAAGTGTGTGGGTGAGACTGAGAAATGACTGCAAGCTCTCTGGCCACAGCTTGGTTGGAATCAGCTGAAAAAACTGCCACAGCTTGGAGGACACTTCCAGTAGGTAGAGCAGAACTTGTACCTGCCCTGCTCACTAGGGACTCTGCTGGCTGCTGAACTGGAAGCATTACTGTTATTTTGACAGCAGTTAGGTGATCCCATCTCAGCAGATGAAAGGCAGGTTCCCCAGAACACTTCCCCTTCGTTTACTTCTAAGACATTTGTTATCAATGGATGAAGATGCTCTTTTGATCCATGCCCTGGCACATGTCCTTGCAATGATCTGTTACAGCAAATTTGTTGCTCTGTGTTACAACTCAGAGTGCCATGTCTGTTCACTAAGCATTATTATACCTTGCTGGAAACATGAGACCAGTGTTCACAGAGCTCTGCTAGCCAGTGCTTAGTTAGTGCTTTGTCTCCAAGTGGAGCTTTAAAGCACAATTTTGACCTGTGTGCGTGAGAACATGGGCATCTACCTGCACAACCTGTCCACACCTGAAACCTGCAGTAGCCGGTTACAAGCTGGAGCAGACACAATATGAAAATGGAAAAGAAATGCCTGCCAGCAAGTCTTTCCAAGTCTCTGCTTCTGAGTTCTCTGTTGTTCTCTGGTATTGCCTGTGGCCAATGTAGCCAGAATACATTGACCTGCAGCACAAGAGCAAGTCTTCTTGGGAAGTGAGGAAGAAGAGATTGTAGAGAACGAGGTAATTATTTCAACTATATGGGTAAGGTTTTGTGTCTATCTTCTACTTAGTGGTTAGAGTTAGAACATTTAATTTTCAAAAATACTCTCTTAGTGTCTGTAATAGCTGTTTTTACAGTTTTTCTCTTCAGTCTGTAACTGTTGTGTTTCTTTCTTGAGTACTAGTAGATATTGTCTCCTCTTCCTGAGCTTCTCAGAAGTTCCTTGTCATATTTGTATCAGGAATATCACAGCTTACTGAGAAATTTCCAGACTCTTGTATTTGTTGTGCAACTGTTCAGTGCAGTTTGTGAGCAATTAAACTCTTCCTATGTAAGAACTTGACCTTATACAGAACTCTAAGTACTGTAACCTCTTCAAATTAAGTTTGGTAATCCTTGCTTTATTCAGTTCTACAGAGTCAGTCAAACACCAGCAGCTTTAGACAAGTAGACATGTCTAAAAGCACATTGTAAGTATAATTTGGATAATAATTGCAATTTGTAATGCAACTGACTCCATGAATATTAGGAGAAATCTCTAGGCAATGGAAAGTTGAATCAGAGAGTGCAAAAGAATCTCACCAGGGTTTTTAATGGAAACTGTTGTTCCAAGTGTTTAAAATGATCAGCTACAATATTATGGAAAGTAGTGGTAGGGTGGTGTGGTCAATATAAATATTTAGCAACATGCTGATTTTCACTATTATTCATGAAAAATAAAACAGTGAAACTAAAGACAAGGGTGAGCAGGACACAAGGGCAACCTCATGGTTTCTTCTCTCAGTATAATGAGGTTTTAATGTCTAGGAATTCATTCTGATAATGTTTTTCATCAGCATACAATAGATATGCTACAGAATAGTTCAATGCCATCTAAGCCAGAGTTTAAATGCAAGTGAGGAAACTGTAGCAGTTTTCCTTCTTCTCACATTTTGCCTTGATTAGGTGCACTGCTGTGTCCAGATTCACAACATAGCAGAAACTCAGGGAGGTGCGACAGAGACCTGCAAGGGCAGCTTCTTTCTTTTGTACCACACCCACAGCACAAAGAAGCTGGGGCATAGTTTGAAGAGCTGATCCAGGATGTTTAAAAATACTGCATATCTAATGACTAAGCTAACCCTCCTCAAAGACATTTTGAAAGAATCTATCCTATGCTTAATCACTAAAATGTTCTTTCTGCTTGCCCCTAGCAAGATTCATGATTATAAAGAAAAGTTAGGGATTTTCCCACAGGAAAGCTGTCTGTCTGAGGCTTGGAGATTCTACTTGGTATAGCATTATACAGCAGAAGATCAGAGTATAAGGCTTTGTATACTTTTCTAAGGATCAAGTGAAACCCACCCAAGCTGCAAGGCTGTTGTGGACTTAAGCATGCTTTTCCTGCTCTTTTGATATTAAATAAATCTCTAACTGTTTCTTCTTTCAGCTAGTTTGTGTGCTCCCATGTAAAGACAATGTTTGCTTTGTAAAAAATACTTACACTGCTTCTATCATATGCCAGTGTTATCACACTATTAATTCTTTGTCATGATATGCTAGACTGCAAGTTTACTCAAATGTGCAGACTAACATTATGTATTTTAAATATAACTACACAATCAAATATGTTCTAGTTCTTTTATGTCACGGGATATAGAGGCAGATGGTGACTTATTACTCTCACTTTCATACTGCTTAATTTCACTGGTATGAATACAGTTTGATGGGTATAAGCCAGAATTTGATCCTGAAGTATCCCACAGCTATTTGATGCAGTCATTTTTGTAAGAATGTATAATGTTAAGCAAATATCCATGGAGATTTTAATTTCATTAAGTAAGCCAGAGTGCTCTTTTCCTCAAAAGCAGCATTTGTCTGCCTCTGTCTGCAGCAGGCAAAAATCATGCTTAAGCTGCATATAGCAGGAGCAGCAGCAGCAGCAGCAGCAGCAGCAGCAGCAGAAGAAGAAGAAGAAGGGACTCCCAGAACAGGTAAGGAAACAATAAGAAAGTCACTGAGACAGAGCAGCCTCACACTGCTCTGACATGGCCAGTTACTCTTACACCTCATGCATCCTCACCAAACTGCTGCCATCTGCGTGGGCACAGAGGCCTGACATAAGCAATTGCTCTTAACAAGAGCAACAGAGGACTGACTGACCACCGTTGGCTGATGAGTTACAAACACGATCTTGCCCAATACCTCACTGGAAATAGGACCTACTGGGTGTTTCTGAGGAAGAGACAACTGAGCACAAGCCTGTGCTTCCCTAAATCTCTTGCAAAACTGAAAATACCATTTATTTTTTTTTCCTCCTTGGAAAGACCTGTAAAGGTAGTGTACGTTTGTGTTCTTAGTAAAATTACAAAGGTTCTGTGCCTATGCTTCTGTACCCTGAATTTTTAGTAAAGAATCACACTTTACTTAATAGACCTTTTACTTCAAAGTAAAACTACAGTACTATGTGTAAAATAAATAGCAAATGATGAAAAGCCTGTGGTAAAAACCCAACACACTTTTAGAGGGAAACTAAATTTACCTCAATAAAGACAAGAGATCTAAAATATTCTTATAGAAGAAAGTGAAGGCTTTTCCATCATAAAATAATTGGCCCAAATAATCATAGAATCATGGAATGCTTTAGTTTGGATGGGACCTTAGACATCATCTGGTTTCAACCCTCCTGCCAGAGACAGGGGCACTTCCCACTCAGTGCCCCATCCAACCTGGCCTTCAATATTGTGAGGCATGAGGCATCCACAATTTTTCTGGGCAACCTCTTCCAGTGCCTCATCAACCTTGCAGTAAAGAATTTCTCACAAATATCTAACTTAAGTTTTTCTTCTTTCATTTTGAAGCCTTTGTTCCTTGCTCTATCACTACAGTTCCTGACAAAGAGTCCCTCTCCAGCTTCCCTGTAGGCCCTCTTCAGATACTGGCAGGTTTCTATGAGGTCTCCACACAACCTTCTCTTCTGCAGGCTGAACAGTCTCAATTTTCTCAGCCTGTCTTCATAGGGGAGATGTGTCCCTTATCAAGGACACTGGCCCTCCTCTCTTGGCCCTCTGCTTGAACTTGCTCCAGCAGTTCCATGTCTTATGCTGGGGACCCCAGAGCTGGACACAGTCATCCTGGTGGGGTTTCACAGGAGGAAAACAGAGAGGCAGAATCCCCTCCCTTGACCTGCTGGCCACACTCCTTTGGATGCAGCCCAGGATTCCCTTGGTTTTCTTGGCTGGGAGCACTCACTGTGGGCTCATGGTGAGTTTTTCATCAGCCATCACCCCCAAGTCCCTCCCCACAGGGCTGCTCTCAAGCACTTCTCTGCCCAACCTGTGGGGTGTCTGGGATTGTCCCAACGCAGGTGTAGGACCTTGCACTTGGCCCTGCTGAACTCCCTGAGCTTTGCACCTCAAGAGGTTTGCACTCAAGAGGTCCCACCTCTCAAGCCTGTCCAGGTCCCTGTGGATGCCATCCCTTCCCTCCACTGAGCCCAATGCCCCACCCAGCTCAGTGTCATCAGCAAACTGCTGAGACTGCCCTCGGTCCCACTGTCCACGTCACTGACAAAGGTGTGGAATGGTATCAGCCCCAGGACCGACCCTGAGGGACACCACTCATCGCTGGCCTCAGTGTGGATAATGCACTGCTGGTCACAACTGTGAGTGTGGCCATCCAGCCTGTTCTTTGTCCAAAGTGGTCCATCCATCAAATTCATGTCTCTCCAATAGAAAGGCAACGATGGCATATGGGACAGTGTCAAATGATTTGCACTGATCCAAGTAGGTGTTGTGAGTTGCTCTGACTCTGACCACCAAAGCTGCAGCACCCCATCATAGAAGACCACCAAATCTGTCAGACATGGTTTGCCCTTAGTAAAGCCATGTTGGCTGTTCCCAATCACCATTTTTCCCCCCCTCCTTATGTTTTACGATAGATTTAGCGTAATTTCCAGGAGAATCTGCTCCATGATCTTTCCTGGCACAGACATGACACTAACTGGTTTGTAGTTCCCTGGGTATTCCACTTTCCCCTTTTTAAGAATGGGGGTTGTATTTCCCTTTTTCAAGTAATTGGAAACTTCACCTGACTGCCAGATTTTTTCAAAAATGGTGGAGAGTGTCTTGGCAATGTAATCCGCTAGTTTTCTCAAGACCTGTGGATGAATCTCACTGGACTTGGGCACATTCAGTCTTCTTAGATGGTGTTGGATCTGGTCCTCTCCTACAGTGCCTAAGGGCCTTCCAGTGCTTGCATTTGCTTTTCTCAGGTGGAGTAATGTGGCTGAAGCATTGAATACTGAGGGACTGAAGTAATTGAGAACCTCAGCTTTCTACTTATGTAGAATAGCCCTGTCTCTTCTTTCCTTCCAGCATGAGCCCACATTATCCCCAGTCCTTCTTTTGTTTGCAAGATACCTAAGAAGCTCTTCCTGTGCTCATACTTGGCCAGACTCAATTCTATCAGGACCTTAGCTTTCCTAACCTTATTCCTAGTTTCCCATACAATTTCCCTTTGTTTCTCCCAGGCCGCCTATTGTGTTTCCACCTTCTGGAAGTTCCATTTTTTTTCCTCTGAGTTTGCTCATCAGCTCCTCATCCATTCATGGGGGCCTCCTGACATTTTTGTCTGGCTTCTTCCTTGTCAGGATGCATTGTTCTTGAAATTGGAGGGGATCCTTAAAGACTAGACAACATTCTTGGGTCCCTTGGCTCTCCAGGGCTTTGTTGATTAGGTCTCTGAAACTCTATTGATTAGGTCCTTTAAGAGATCAAAGTCTGCTCTGCTAAAGTTCAGGGCAGTTAGCTTGCTGCGTGATCTCTTCACTGCCATGAGGATCTGAAACTCTACCACAGGGTGGTCGTTGCAGCCTAGGCTCTGTTGGGGCATCACCTTCCCCACCAGCTCCTTCCTGTTGCTGAGCACAAGATCCAGAATCACACCTCTCTTTGCTGGGTCCTCGATCACATCTGTGGAGAAGTTGCCATCAACGCAATCCAGGAACCTCCTAGATTGCCAGTGCCCTTCTGTGTTGTTCCTCCAAGAGATATTGGGATTGTTGAAGACCCCCATGAGGACCAGGGGTTTGGGAGTGTGAGACTGCTCCTATCTGCCTGCAGAGGGCTTTGTCCACACTATCTTCCCGATTAGAGGATTGTAGCACAACCCTCACTATGACATCCTCTGTCTCCATACTCCCTTTAATCTTGACCTACAAGCTTCTGGTTGACTCCTGATCCACTGCAGGCAGAGTTCCATACTCTCCCAGTCAGTCACTGACATAGAAGGTTATGCCCCCTCCTTATTTCCCTATCCTGACTTTCCTAAAAAGCCTTCCATGATAATACTGTACTTATAGGAGCCATCCCACCATGTCTCTGTGACACCAGTGGTATCATATCCACACAGGCACGTGCAAGTGTCTGATTCTTCTTGTTCCCTATAGTACAAGTGTTTGTATAGAGGCATCTGAACCATCTTATAGTGCTGACTCACTGAATCAGCTGAAACACCTTTGAACTTCTCCTGACGTCCATTAGAGGTGACAGCATCTGACTGGTAGGATTGAGATGGATAGGTGTCCCCCCCCACCAACAAATCTAGTTTAGATTTAGAAAGGAATGTCCTTCATCAGTCTGGAAATTCCTTGGCAAAAGATGAGTTTCCCTTTCTTTGTCATGTGGACACCATAAGCCCCTGGTAGATCAGGCTTCCTGAAACATGTCCCATGATCTAAGTAACCAAAACCCTGACAATAGCACCACTCCTCTAACCATTTCTTAACCTGCCAGATTTGGCTAGCCACAATATTGGATAAGTCAAAGACAAAGAATAAAATATCTATTTATCACTTGAGCTACTCCAATTTATTAGGCAGCAGGTATAAAAGCAAATAATAAGTAGCATTTTTTCAGGCAACATATAATTATTAACACTGAAGTGATGGCTGTCACAAGTTTTAATTTGTACTGTGGGGTAAATAGGTTGCCTAAGGAATAAAATCAGTGTCAGCCTCTAGAAGGCTCTATCAGGGATGGGTCAGTCTGCATGCATTCTGTTTTCTTATGCTTTTGTTAGAGACAGGATAAAAGTATCTTGTCAGATGTGATGCTGTAGTTTTTGATCAGGACTCAGTCTTGTCTCATTGAACAGCACAGAATTTCATTTTACTGACTTCACTCTCAGGATGATTGAGTGCTTGCAATTTCTAGCCTTTGTCCTCCTTATTAAAATAAAATTTTGACTCATTTGTTCAGATGTGAAGGTACTTGACATCTCCCTCTTTTCTTTCACCAGAGGTGATGGTTCTTGACACCTCCTTGAAGTTGTTCTTGAAAGACCTTTTTTCAGCCCATATAATACCAGTTTGTTTGTTCCCAATAAACTATACAAGAGTTAAAAGATATTAAACATTCTTTTTTAAATGCAATTTAATATTTCTGTGTAGTAAAATGTCTGAATATTTTCAACTGATTGATAATGTTGTAACATTTTAAACAACAATCTTAATAATTATTTGAATATTTTTAAGATGGATTTACCTATATTTATATCACCTCTATGAATTACAATTCTCGTCTACTATCCTTGAAGGTGTAGTTTGAATTCTCCATGAATTCAAGAATTTGGCATTCAACATTTGCTATAATCTCTCCTTTTGCTAACTCTGAACAATTTTGCTGCCTTTATTTCTAATGTTTGATAAAAGTTGTAGATAAAATTATTATGCTGACTTCCCCCTTTGATTTTCATTTCCATTGAAATGGTACTGGATTTTCTAGAAACACTTGTTGTATGGTCAGTTACTTTTATTTCATGTCACATCACATATTAACAGTTTCATGCAGCTCTTTCAGACTACAAAGCCTTGTCTACCTTGTATGTATTTTTCAAGTCCTACATTGTATATAATTTATTAATGACTCTGCTCTTTGTATGCACAGACTGTACCCTCAGTGAAGGTCATTCCTAAGGAAACCGTATTTCAAAAGCCTTGATAAGGGCAACGCCTCCTTCTTATCATTCAGGATTTTGTCCAAATATATTAACTTAGGCATGGACTGAATTGGCATAACCTGATAGGATTCTGAAAATAGAAAAGTTGGGATAGGTTTTGTCACAAAAAAAAAAAAAAATCCAAAACAAAAAACAAACAAAAAACCCACCTCTATTTCTCCAAGACAAGTAAATGATAAATGATTGGATTAAAAATAATTTCAAGTAGAGTGAAATCTACAAAGATGTGGGATCTAATCTCTTGACCATCAGATTGTACTACCGGCCTGAAATTTTGCTGTGCTAACCACTAAAATATGTTCTCATGCACTGCAGCAATAAAACATTAGGACAAGTAACAATTTTAAATGAAAACTGCATTTCCACTCCTATTCATACTGAAGAAGAAAATAAAATCCATAAAATTATAACATTTAGAACTCAACTGGTAAAACATTTACAAGAAGCCACTATCACTGTAAACCACACAAACACTTTACAGATATACTGAGAACAGTTTGGTGGCATTGATGTGAGCTTTTGTTTTTTCTACCAAACTCAGCTTTTTGAATCTATTGTTTTTAATAGCCAGGATAATGGCATTTTCACCTCATTCTGGTCTGCTCCTGGTAGAGATGGATGTGGTCTCCATGTACATAAGGAAACTAGGCAGAAGTGCAGTGTCAACACACATGTCCTGATGTCATGAAAATGAGAGGGCAACTGACCTAGAAGCCGGAACTGAATTCCTTAGGTCTCCCATTTCTAGATCAGCTTTGGACCAAAATTTGTCTATGTACCCTGTTCAGTGCTTGCATTATTCTCTCCACAACTTTGCAATCACTGGTCAGCCTTCTGGAAGAAACATTTCTTTTGTAGTAACACCAAAGCAGTAGAGAAAAGGTATTATGGCATACTCAGCACTCTTAAAGTACACCACTTTATCTAATTAAAAAAAAAAGTCTGTATAGCTGACCATTTCCTCCAGTCCCGAGTCATGTTATGTCTCAGTATGGTTTCTTAAAGCTATTCCTTCTTGTCTCAAAAACCTCCATTATCCTCTTTGTGGTATTTTGGGTTTGGACACACCTGGAATTATTTTGTAGTTATCTGAAGAAAACATAAACTATTCAAAACTAACAGTGTAGATACTGTCTTTCAACTATTACTGAATTAATATCACAAAATAACTACTCCAATAAAATTGTTTCCTTTGCTCTTCTTCTGTTTTAGTAAGACTTCTAAGCCAATATGACCACAGAACACATGCCACAGAACACATGCCACAGAACACGTGCCACTGACATAACTTGACTAAATATCACAGGCTTTCTACATTTGAATTCAATTATAGTACAAAAATAAGAACATACTGAATAATGGGACTGCTCCACCCTCTGACTCAAAGATACAGAATAAACGGATGATAGAAATGCTATCTCCATAAATTCTTTTATTTCTTCTTCATTGCTCAATATTTTACTTTTCAGATCCTCTCATAATCAAAATCTTTCATGAACCTGGAGTTTATTATTTTTCCTGTCCTCTGCTGAGAAGAAAATTATTCTCAAATCATTATTTGAGAGAAATTGCACATTTCCTAGAAAGTGCCATGACAAGGCATGATTTAAATTGGTTTCAAAGAAAAATACAAAAAGAATGTCTATGCTGTTTTTTTTATTTAAATCTATGAAGGTGTTCATGATTCTTACACGTTTTGAATGCCACTGAGATTTGTTTATTCAGTATTTTCAAAAAAGACACAAGTACATCTTTGTATCTACTTATGGTGAAATACCACTAACTCCACCCATTCACAATCAAGCCCCAAATGAATAAAACAGTGGGAAGAGTAATTATATCACAGGAGCCACACTTTATTAATCAGTAATATTTATGACTCTAAGTCAGTGTTGCAAATTTTTATTCACCCACTTGCCCTGTGAAGGTTTAGGGGTTTTTTTGACAACGTTATAAAACACCACTAGATTTTTTATTAGCTTAATCGCAATGGTAAAGGGCAGTCAGGTATAGTAAATTTTAGTGACAGCTGTGTGAAGCAGTGTTGAGTACTATTCAAATATTATTTGCGAAACAATTTTCTCAATTATTTTTCTCTGCATTATAATAAATACGTTATTTGTGTGGGTATTGTCTGGTTCCCCTAGAGATGATTGATTTATATTCTGCTTAACTATTTGTGCTATTTTTCTTATCAAGTAGACTGATTATTCACTATTAATTTTCTGTTGTTACTTAGAATTAAAATCAGAATTTGAATCTATGATATGCTACAGACATGTGGGTGGAAGCATGTAGTGTTTTCTTCATATGATACCAGTGAAGCAGTTTTAGATGGCATCAGTAAACATTAATAAAATTCAGGAGCATATGACTAGCTGTGTCACAACCTGAAAGGGAGACAGCTTAGTCTTTCTGGCTTTCCTGAAGTAGCTACATGGCTCCTCTCGTGTTCTTCCAAACACAGTGAAGAGGCAATCTTTTGGGTTTTTTCAGATAAATGATTTATCCATTTAATGATGTGTAAGTTGGTCTATATTGGACAGTTTCCAGATCCCAGCCAGGCTCCTCTGACAAGATACTTCAGCATAAACCTAGGGGTCTTCTCTTGTCATGTCCCAACATTCCAGTTTTAATTGACTTGTCTTGACTCCTCTACTGGATGATTTTGAGAAGATATGCAACATCTAGGTGACAAATACATAGGGAGAGGCAAAGCTTGTCACTGGAGATTCATGAAAATTATAGAACCACAGCATTACTTAGAGGCAGTTATTTTCTGACTTTTAACTTTTTAAGAATATGATCCAAATATGGGTTCAAGCATAATAATTTTTAGATGTCTCACTGATGTGTATTTCTGTTCCTAATTTTGGATTTTGTTCTTACCTTTCCGATTTTCAGTACTAGGCTGGGGAGGTTTCAGTTAGAGGCAGTCAGTTCTCAAAAAGTGGTAGTGAAATCACTTGATTAAAGAACTATAGGAATGTTTCTCAGGGAAATAAAATATGCAATGGGAATAATTTCTGTAGTGAACAAAAGATTTAATACAGTTAATATGGATTACCTGGATTTAATTTTTTTATTTGGAAAAAATCCCTATTTTACTGCCAGATTAGTTCTCCTTGCTCTTCTCCTTTCTTTCTCCCGTGGTCTGCAGTATGACCATGAGTGAGGTCTCAGTGTGCTCTCTCTCTGGTGGCTGGGCAGCTCCTGTAGGCACAGTCAAAGCTCTGTGATTCACCCTCCTGGGTGACAGGCAGCTGCACTGCCCATGGCATGATTCATTCTGTCAGCATTATTCATATGGTTATGTAACACGAGCAATATAGCAAGAGTCTCTGCATGTGATGGTGTCTTTAACATCAGATGAGCTGATCCTAGACAGACAGGTTGGACAGCAGTGTTCCAGTCAGCAATTTGCTTTTCTACTGATATTTCTCCCTTCCCTTCAACATGCCTGTACCTCAGCCACTTATGATACAATTTATTAGCACTCTGGCAAATTGCTTGTCTGAATTAAGATTGTTGAATTTACATTCTTCTACAGACACTGATGAAATTTACTGCAAAGTTTGTCCAGTATGTTTCAAATGAGGGATCCATATTGTGAGCCATGTTAAAATCTCTTTTACTTACATGAATCTTTCAAACTCAGAACCTTCATTACTGTTTTATTGCACTTGCTAACTTACATGGAATCAGAAATGCACAGACAAGTGAAAAAATCCTCTAAGACAGGAAAAGTGAGACATTGACTTTTAAAATTGCAAGAATTAAAAAAAGAGGGATATAAAGCAGCTCTGATCACAGCCTGACACTACAGGTGATGTATTGCTGGAGGCAAAACAAATGCTTCAACAAGCAGAAAAATTGTAAGGTCTTTGAGAAGAGAATCTCACCTCCCAGAATCTCACCTTCATTTTTCAGTATCTGTTACTTTAGTTTCACTGTACTTTATAGCAGTTGGAAGCAGCTGAAGAAGAATTCAGTATGGAAGGAAGTTTTACATTCAAGTGCAGTAGATCATGATCCTATTTAAAGCTCCATTGCTTGCCAGCCACAATACACTGACTGTTGGAAAGTTAGATGCTCATGGTTAGCCTACACTTGGATTTTTCACATCTGCTCCATGTCACAAAAGCATTCTACCTCTGGTTACACCTGAGTATCCCCATTGAAATCACTGTGACAGTCACATGTGTGTAATTGAGAGTAGAATTTGGCCCCCTGTGTTGAAGTTGCTCCTTTGAAAGCTGTTCCACCTCCTTTGGCTTAATCCTACCCCATTAGGGGAATGTAATCCCACTCTTGTATAAGTGTAATGTGACTCAAGTTTCAGCCTGATAACTGGAGGGGGGAACCCAGAGGCAGTGTAGCTTAAATTCAAAGCCTCATTATATGTTTCTCCTGTGGAAATTACATGAACAGTTGAGTCAGATAAAGAGCACATTCTCATTTTTCCTTCACATATCCCTCTCATGCTCTTTCAAATCCAGCAGAGGGACTGAGTATCAATACACCATACCCTTTTCTTTCTATGTACTTTAAATTTTTTTTTTTAATTTTAGAAAGTAAGAGTAGTTTTAGGGAAGAGATAAGATCTATCAAAAGCAGAGCAAGAATACCAACAAAGAAAAAACTAAATAATTCAGAAATCATTAATTAAAAGGCTGGAAGGGACATTGGGAACATGGTTCAAACTTCTATTGAATGCAAATCTTTAGGTAAAGTTTTCCAGGACCTTGTTAAGCCGTGTATTCAATACATCATGCATGGAAGTTTCTACCTCTTCTTTGGGCAATGTTCAGTTGTTCGCAAACTGAAGAATATTTTTCTTATATCCAAAGAGAATCTCTTATGAAGAAGTTGTTCTCTTTGTCTTGTTGCCAGGCTCCCTTGTAAAGAAGTTACTTTCTCCTTCTTCATAAATATACACATGGTATAGGTCTGAGCCTCCTAGGTTGAATAAATTCAATTTCATCAATGTTTCTTTATATATGAAGTTCTCCAATGTTGCAACCATTTTGTTGGCCCTCCATTGGACCTTCTCAATTTTTCAATGCTTCTCCTGCGCTTGGTGATGAAAGCTGGATGTTTTTTCCAGGTGTGCCCTAAAAAGTGTTGAGGAGAGTGGAAAAATGATATTACTTCTCTTGCTGATGCACCACAGGATGCTGCTGGCCTTTACTGCAGCCAAGCCCACAGTGTCCAGGGCAATTTGCTGTCTCATAGCTATTAGAAGGCAGATTAAATTTCAAGTCCTATTTTCTCTGCTTTTAAAAAAAAATATATGAAACATTAGCTGTGTTTGCCATAACAGCCATGACATCATGTTTTAATTCAGTGAGATTTGCACCCATTTAGATGTTTGATTGTGGCAGAGAAAATGAATTCCTTTTGCTCAACCTTGCTTAAACTAGGATTATTGAAAAAGATAAAGAATGTTGAAATAACTTGTAAGGGATCTAATTCCCACATGATACAGATGACCCAGTCATTTCTGTACTGAAGGATGACCAGAATGAAAACAGGATGCATGTATATGAGTTCAGACTGGTTGCTTCAGGCCATGCAAACATAGTGAAATCTGCATCAAGATGGGTGCACCTGCTTTTTTTGCAACTGAAAATTAAACCCTTGTATTTATTTTTGTATACAGATTGTTTGCAAGCAAATAATTTGATAGAATATTTAAGTCAAAATAAACCTGGGCTGATGCCTGGAAAATCTTCCTGAAGTGGCAGTGAACCCATAATTAGAGTAGAATACATGAATGAATAGGTACAGCATAGAAGTATGAATATGCATAGGACTGCAAAAAGTTTTAAATATTCCTTCCTGATGAGAGTGCATGATGGAGAACAGAACCGGCATGGTGCAGGAGCAGAAACTCAGATCTCACCACACCTCCTTTCCACTTGCTTTTCCCAGCTGGTCCCCTTACAAAGAAGCATTTTGTTGGTGAATCAGAGGTGGTTGGGCATTATGCCAATTGTTTAATCTGTTTATCATCCATTTAGTACAGAAATTGACCTTACCTGCTGTGGCCCATCAAGCTGTTAAGGCTTGGGGAAGAATTTTTGGTCTTTTTTTCTTCTTTTTTTTTTGCTTTTACTAAATACTCCTCAATTAATTTCTGGACAAGGTGAGAGTTGAGAATTGGGGAATCTCAGTTATACTTTTGTAATGTTTTTTTCTTACTCAGTCTAAGGTGAATTAAAGAAAAAAAATATATTTTTGAGAGAAGTTAACTAAACAACCATTCCTTTTAGAAAACATATGCTCAGATTATTTGCTGTTTTCAGTGTTGCACTGTAGGCAGTTAGGGTTTGGGATTTTTTGGTGTTTTTTGTTGTTGTTGTTTGTTTTCTTTTTATTTTTAGATTTAGTTTTATTAGATTAGGCATTTATTTTCTTTACCTTTTTTTTTTTTAAATTTTAATTTTGAAAAAGTATTTACTTAATTGTACAAAATACCATAACATCTTGTGTAAAGATGAGATTATAACAGGTTTTCATAGCAAAAGACTCAAGTTGTAAAAGAAAGGAAATTCTGCATTTTCATAGATTAGGAGGTATTTTTTCCTTTGATTTCTTTGGTTCCTCTTTTATTTTTTTATTTTCCCCTAAGAACTTTATTTCTATTTTACCTGGTTAATTTTCTTTTTCCTTTTTTTTTTTTTTTAAGGAGGAAAATATATATCTCTGGGAAATTTGCTCAGAGTGTTGCATTTAACACTTGCACAAGGTCAAAGCCAGTCTGGTTTTGTGATGTTCCTTTGCTTGAAATGGAATTTCACTCATGGCTTCAGAAACTGTTTGTGGGGGACGGTACCTCAGTGGTGTCATAAGCAGGGTCTGCAAAGTGACCTGAGCTCTGGCTGAAGAATCCACTTTTTCTAGTAAATTTACCCTCAGTCTCTCTGCAGAACAGAATGTGCTAACTTTATTTTAAAGATTGGAATGTTTACCACTGTTTGACTATCAAAGTGCTATCAGCCCTATTTTAATATGTTGTACGTATAAAATGCTGTCACTTAGAACCATAAAGTGCAGGACTTAAATTAATAGAAGTTTTAGGAACTTCAGGGGTGGACTTACACTAATCTCACATCAATACGACGTTTGGCAAGATTCAAAGTTTTTTCTTAAACTACAAGCGCTTTATACTATTTCTCTAGAGTATTTATCCTTCAGCCAGTCTATCAGTTGAACAAATTGTCCTAAAAGCTCTAGTTTCCTGTGGCTTTAGGAAAAAAACCAACAAAACAAAACATACGATATGAATATTGCTTAATGATTTAGAAACTAGAAGATGAAAAGAAAGAAACTAACTGTACTTGTGATTTTTAAGGGAAGTAATGACTTGAGATACTTCGATTTCACTTTGTTCATCAAAAAGTTCCTATTAGCAAATACTGTGTGTAGTTAAAAAGCAAATCTGTAAAAAATATTTTTCCCCCAAATGTAGTAGAATTGACACATTCTGTTTCAAGAATTTGTCTTTGGGAATCCTACACATTCCAAGGAAAACCACAGGACCAGAAAGCACAAAGGAAAAGATAGCTGCATGTAACTTTAAAAGTCGAACGAGGTCAGGAAACACCACAGAAGAGATGAAAATAAAGAATTTTGCCCCTGGTTCTCAAGAAGGGCTGATTTTTTTCCTTCCAAAAGGCAAACAGCCTTCTGTCTTCTGATTGCTCTACTATATCACCAGGCAGGAGACAATCCTTAGGGCATTCATTGTCTCCTACTGTTCAAATATATGTTCTGAACAGTAGGAAACTCACTCATTTCCAATGCACACTTTATGGTAAAAAGAAGATTTTGCTTCTTTTTTGTATTTTCACTCCCATAATTTCCTTTCATTTGAAAAATACCTAAGCAAATGTTGGCAAAGGGATGTTAGTTTTTGTAGTGCAGACAAAAAGAGAGTAGTTTAGATGGAAATCATTATAGCTCTTCAGCTCACTTCCTTCCTGTTATGAAACATGGATTTGGGAAAAAAATCTTCAGTGGTGATGAAACACAAAGGATTCAAAGGAGATAAAGAGGTGTGTGCATAACATCAGCATGCCTGATGCTTTTGCTTGCCAAATTAGCAGCTATATTATGTATGAATTATCAACCCAATGAGTGAAATTAACTGGCTATTACTGTATCATGATGTCTGAATTTTAAAACAATGGAAATTTTGTCTAATTTAGAGGAAACTGTGAGATTTTACCTTAAATGGTTTTTCATTGATTATGGCAGAAATCCAAGATTCTATAGCTGCTGTTCTTCTTAAGTCAATATCCACATGGGGAAATAACTAGCTACTTTTTATAAAACAGGGGCAATAATCTGATTGGGCTTTACTCTTTTTCATTGATGTATTGCCCTTAGCCTGTGACTAGAAGCATATCTATTCTGTGATAATAGTGAGGGATACCTGTATTTGGTTACATGATGGATGTAACTCTAGTCATTTGACAAAGGAAGGATATGTAAATCATTGGGAGCAAAACCAACAGAGGGTGAACATGCAGGACATGCTGTGAAAGAAGGCATTAAGGGGAGAACCATAGTCTGGATAAACTGCCTGGATTCAGTGCAGAAGTTCACTGTTCTGCTACTGTTTTTTGCAATGCAGTTTCCTTTTTGAAGTCAGTAAATCCAAGTACAATTTATCTATCTTTTTTTTTTTTCCTCCTAAATTTAGATAAAGTTGTCTTTCTCTTATATTAAAAAAAAAAAGAGAGGGAAAAATTTTGGGGCATTTTCATCTTTTTATTTTCTACCCTCTTCCGCTTTAATTCCATGATTTTGTGAGTCTTTTTTTTTTTTTTTTTTTTTTTTTTTAGATACCTCAGTGTAAAAAATAAATAATATTATTTTTTCAACTCAGGATTTAATCCCAGGCCACTCTAGGCACAAAAGAAATAGTGCACAGTCATTCAACAATTAGGGCAACATTAAAGCGTTGTGATTGTGCCTCAAGCACAGTACAAGCATACTCAAGGCTAGGAAAAGTCACATCTCTGAGTCACTGTTTCAGGCTATCTTCAGACTCAAGAGGGGATCACTTCCAACATAGAAGGAATTGCCTCTGCAGTCAAAAGGGCTGGAGGCTGTTAGATTTTAGTGAGTGGAAAGCTGGAAAAGCCACTGAAATACATGATGTAAGTTAGCAGCAGGATAGGCATAAATTGCAGTACTCCAGGGTATCAATACTTATATAGAAGATAGTGAATTCAGCTGAGTTTTTCATTCATACTGAACTCTCTGGAGCCCAGACTAACATTTTTCTTATTGTTATGACACTTACACAATTTGCAGTAGAGGTAGGAAGCAATTAGGTCGACTTTAAAAGAATGCAAACCCACAATTAATGATGTGCATATAGCTATGATGGGAACTTACAACTTCTGTGATTAACAAAAATGTTTCTAAGCCTGAAGCAAATTTCATCAAGCTGATCTCATTCAAACTAAATTAAGCAATCCTCCAAACAAGGCTCACAGCTGGATATGGTCATGGTTTAAGAACCAAACTAAAAGATTGAGGGGAAATGAAAATGTGCAACAAATGCTGGTTTATAATAATGATTCAAAGTTATTAGAATAGGTTGATCTGCTGTTGTCTCTTTAGGAGATAGCTGTAGGTATAGACACTCAGGGGAAAAATCCCTATATCCATCAGATTTGTAGCAGGATGGAGACAACTTTGTTCATGTTTTATTAGACACTATGCCTTGCTTTCATGTAATAGACATATACTAAGTTATAACATTTAAACTCATTCTCAGTGAACTGGTCTTACTACTGTTTCAACAGAAAATAAAAAGAAAACCATATAAAGCCATTGATACTGAAAAACTCAGGACCACTCCCTAAAAAAGATACCTGTAATCAGAGGAAGGAACATGTAAAAGAAAGACTGGAAGAGACAGAGAACAGATCTCCGAGAGCAGGTGGGTGAAGGCAGGTGAGATTGTGGGGCACTGTGGAGGGTGGCTGTCCGGGGCCCTTGGCAGCGTGTCCCTCTGCCTCCAGGTGTCCCTGCCGGGTGTCGGGCGGCACCTCTGGCCAACAAAGGACACCGAGCTGGAGCACCCATCTGTGCCCCCAGGTGTTAGTCCAAGTTGATTTGATTTCATTTACAACTCTTGCTCTTCAGCAATATCTTCCATTTTACCAATCTCTGTGTGGGCAGAGGTGGGTTAAAGTTTAGGAAGCAAGAATAGTGGTCCAGAAGATTCTCCAACGCCCTTAGAGTGTTGTCATTGTTAAAACTACGCCTTTTTTTCCTTGCAGGTCTATGTTCAGGATTTTTCATGAGCCAGTCATGGTCTAAAGTACAGTGTTATGCTAAGAGGACTTTTATCTGACTGTCCACTGAATATTGAAAATGTATTATTAAAAAAATGAAATAGAATGTAAAAAATCATCTGCAGGTACTTGAAATCCTTAGATTTCAAAACTCACAAGTCTTTACAAATTTTCTTTCAATTTCTTTTGCATATAATGTTGGGTTACATACAATTCTGGTTTTGAAGCATCCACTTCTTTTTTTATTCTTTTCTGTTGGTGCACAGCCAGCATTGTAGAGGGGAAGCAAGTTGGCAACAAGCCTAAATACTAAATAGTGGGAATACATTGTCTATGATAGATTTGTGTTATTAAACACTACTTTAAATGCTCTGTATAATGATTATTAAAATTATCTTGAAAATATCAATCAGAAAAGTAGCTACTAATTACTAGGCCTGTAACAGAACATGAACTAATTAGACTAAACTGCAGATTTTGTATCTATGTTTGTGTAATTGATGAAAACACATTCCAGGGACTTGCCTGGCATGAAGAAAAACTACTTGTTTCTGTTAATAAACTCCTTGATGTTATATAAAAAGAAAGAAAAAAGCAGAAGGTGGACAAGACCAGTTACCTAGCATTGATTTATTCTATGGGCAGAACACCTTCAGATACATGCAGCTCTTCTGAAATATAAGATTGTTCCTGTCACACATCAATCAGGTTTAAGAAAAAGTAATTCTTGAACATGTGATTATGAATTATCTCCCCAAAACTGTATTTAGTGTATGGTGTTTTCCACTGTTACGCAGAACAATATGTGTAGTTCTCAAGCTAGGTTATAGTTTTTGCCTCACACTTCATCAGAAATAGTCTTCCAGTTTTTCTTGTAAAATTAGGACCTTAATCACATTAGTGCTTCACCTTATTCCTGGATTGTGTGTTTTGTGACATATGGAAACAGATAAACTTGCATATAGTTAGAAGTGTAGCAAGGAAGGGTGATGCAGCTTCTTCTCTACGGTGCATGCTCTGCAAGCCAACAGAAAGAAAACAACTGTAAGGCTTAAATTTTGTTTCTGCAGGCAGTAGATATGATGCCAACTCATTATAAATAAGGAACAGCTGTGCAGAATAAGCAGGTGTCATTTTTACATCACCCCTTTTCAGAAATGAGCAGTTCTTTAAGAATGTTTAAAGACCCATTGGTAGGAGAATATCCTGGATTCTTCATGCCCTTTGGTTGTTTTGGACACATTATTAAAAATAACACCTGGTAAATGCCCTGTGACATCAAAACAGTGGCATGAATTCTTTGTAGCTCATTTTCTGACATCATGCTAGGAGACACTGCCAAACATGCAGGTGATGTGTAAGTCTGTGTAAGTTAAGTCCCCTTGAGGTTACTCAGACTCTCCTGCATTTTTCTAGGCCCAGTGGGCCACAGATTTGGGTAACTTTTAAATGAGGGGATATAAATAACAAACTGGCAGTTAGCAGTGAGTCCTTGTATAGGTTTGTTAGGAAGAGTGTGCAATAAATAAGCAGAGCAGGGGGTCACAAAGTGGATTTCTGGACATGCCTGCTCAGCACCTGTATAAATCAAGAACAGTTTTGAGTTCATGGTTACCTGAACCATGTATATTTTATACACAGTGTACTGAGGGTCTAACTTCTGTGCTAAATAGAGTTGCAGTCTCAGATATTAAGTTGTGTAAATTGAGGTCTGAAATTACTTAAAAGTCACTCTTAGTGTCAAGATTGAATACACAACATGAAAAATTAGCAAGTTGTGTAAAAATTAGTGCTCTTATGGTTTTGTGCAGGCAAATTAAACATGATAACCTAGCCATCTTTGATCTGAAGATACCTTGGGTATCAGATTGGATGCAAGTAACACAAGCTCTCTGTCTTTATTGTAAAATATTATAGGCCAGAAGTAACAGAAAGAAATCTGGCGCTGTTTTATATCTGAGTACCTTTGTACATGTCAGATATTAGCAGAGCAGAACAGTTAACAGAGTAAACTCACAATTCTTCTATTATAGTTAGAATCAGCTGGTAGTGTGAGTCAGGTGAAGAAACTTGTGCTAACATTTCCAATATAGTATTGTAAATGCTTCACAAAATATTAACTATTTATGGTTAATATCTATTTTATGGTAATATGCAAAAATCATTTCCCTGAACAGCTGGATGTAGACTCTTATTAACCCATTTTTGTCAAGTAGTAGTTGGCTAATACCATGAAATCAAAGTATTTATATGTACTATCTTCTTTTTCTTATCTGATATAGCTACAGAAAGTCTCATAATCTACTTAAATGTCTAATCCTGTATGGCTTTTAATTCGAAATTTATTTTGACAATGTCTTACAAAAATTGCTCCTAAAAGTTGTTCTTATTTACTTAACAAGCCCACACAATTTTATATGTCTATTGATCATTATCAACATCATTCAAATACTATTGAAGTATTTGTGAGAAAAAACACATTGTCTTTCCTTCCTGTAATATTGTCTGTGTTGTCATGCACAAATTATCTACTTCCTCTTCTAATTCTACAGCTGTAATCTCTGAGCATTTCTTCCTATAGCTTCATGTTTCTTTATTCTCTTTTTTCAGTAAAATTTGAAATAATTTAACTGAATTTTAGGCTCATAACTGAAGCCCTTGATATTAGACCCACCTAATTCTAGACTCCTGTAATGTGATGAGAAGAACTTTGGAAGTGCAGTTTTGTATATTCTGACTATAAAGAAATCAAGTCTCCTAATCAAGTGTCTCAGACAAGCATGAAAATTTATAGATATGGTCCTGAAGAATGAGAAAAGCCCCATCAATTTTCAGCAATGTTTAATAACCTGTTGCACTAGTGTAAGCGCTGCTGTGCTCATAACCAGTGCTGCACTCTGGGCAGAATTGCTGTGAAGCAATTTTCAGACACCTAACTATGCCATTCAGGAGCCCTAGAGTTACTTTGATCTCTAAGCAGATATATCATGAAATTTTGATGAAACATACATGTCAAAATTTTGAGAAAATTACTCAACATGCAGGACTCTTCAATTCTGTTAACTTCTTTAGATTTGGGTTCCTCCTAGGTTATTTTAAAATGCTCCATAACTTTTGTTGGGATAAGCTACACATCTGTAAACAACTCAGGCTTATTCACCATCTCTTTCATGATTTTAATGGAGCCTGCTAGAACAAGTTACCTTTTGCATCTTTATTATAAAATGACATGAAGAGAGTTTCTATTATAACTTAATACCAATTATTTCTGTCTAGTTTAACTTGGAATCTTTATTGACACTGTTTGTCTGTTCTTGGTATTGTTTCTTTTGTTGTTGGTATTACAGTGTCAATAATTTGCTCAGTACTGGTCAGGGCAAGTTTCTAAAATGAAAACATACATACTACTTATAACACCTACTTTCTTATTAAGCCCACAGCAGTTCCAGCTAAGGAAAATAGATGATGCCAGCTGAGCAACAAGTCCTTAAAGTTTAAATATCTGATGAATTCAAAAAGAGATAGGGAACGGCATCTGCTACTGGAAAATAAGTGCAAGAAATAGTAATTGCATCTGCATGCTTTTTTATGGCCTGCTTGTATTTGCATACAACTCCCTTGGGAGGCAAGCAAAAGTTATTGCAGTTTTAGGATGCCAGAATATTCACGATGAATATAAAAACTGAAATATTAAAATCCACATGCAAGCACTCAAAAAAATATTTTACACCTCAGGGGTGCTCAAAATTTTTAGTGTAACCACAGGGACTTCTGATGAGTTTGGGGAAAATACTCATTATGCATTTATGCACCTCTCCGGATATTCTGCTTTGAAACTCAAAGGTTTCAAAAACAACTTTTGATTAAAACCCTGCCATTTGAGAAAAAAGTTTTAATTTTTGATAAATAGTGAAAAATTTTTAATATCTGGCAGGTGCTTTCATTTTGTTCTGTTTCTTGCTTTCACTTGCTTTAAACATATCTGACATCTAAATTTTAATTATATCTGTTCATTTAACCTGTCTCTTTAAACACTTTTCAATCAACATGTATTTCCCCTGGAAGAATATTTTGTCCAGATTATTTTTTAATCAATTTTACTGCCAAATCCTGTTTGTCTTACTCATGCAAGTATTCCTGCAGAAACCAATTGGACTACTTGTATGAGAAAAGCAAGCAGTTCTTGCCTTTATTTGGTAAAGCAACAGACTTGAACAAAAGCAGTACTGTACCTGCTATGGGCAGCCAGAAACAATGACGAGCTCCTTGATAAGATTAGGTGTAGTTTTAAATGCAACGAGGACAAAGAATCCCTCCCACCAACCCCAACTCATAACTCTCTTCAGTAGTTCCACTGCAGCAAAGCAGTTGAAGAATTACTGATGAGAGCCAGACTGCCCAGTAAGCACCACCTAACAGACACAGAAACATGATCCGCATTAATTTTAAGCTTGGCAGACATTTTGTGCTTCTTTCAAAAAAGGAAAAAGAAAAGAAAAAAAATCTTTCAAACCAGGCACACATAAACCTTATACATGTCTTGTTTTAATGTTACGGGAAGACCTTGCATTTTAAACATCCTTATAGATGCACACTGAAAATGCTGAAATACCAGCTACTTGTGGCTGATTGTTTCAGAATAAGCAAATGTTCTGCATTGTTATCATGTGTGAATAGATTGGTTGAACTTTAAAACAAAAGGGTTCTCCCAGTCTCAAGTTGATTACTGAACTTTCATTCACAAAATTTATGCTACCAACCTGAAAGCTTAGTTTGCAGCTGTTAAATGGGTGCGGGACTACATGCAACACAGAATCTCAAGCTGAATTTCTGTTCTGTTTTTGAAATAATGTATTTGATTAATTCTGTCTTTAACAACCAAGAGAAATCTCCAGTGTAATGTTTACTCACTATTCACAGTCCCGAGATAAGCAGTATGCAAATTCACATACAATGAGATTCAGACATGATTTGTTTTTTCGCATGAATTCCTTTTTTTGGGTGTTTGGTGGTTTGTTTGTTTGTTGGGTTTTTTCGCCTTTGCTTTTGTCCGTTTAAATATAGTGGCTTATACATGGGTCAAATATATTCAGCTTGTAATCTTAAGGCTAATAACATGTGTTTAGACATTCAGCAGCTTGATGTAGTGGGCATTGAAGACAGTGGATTAATACCTATAGGCTTTGGATCAAACCCAGATGGAGGATGAGAGATCTAGATTAGGGAATTCAAACAGCATGGAAAATGTTTCTGAACATGTGACAAAGGTGGTGAAGCACAGGAGGTTGGCGTGTTATACAGAGTGTCACACAACATCTTGCTTCAACACATAGTTTTTGTTAATGAAAAAACATTTTTGTCGTATTACCTAAACAATATGGAGAAGTGTTCTCTGCAGCTAGCCTGGGACAGTGACTGGCATCCAGCACAGGACTTCAGGGGAGTAAAAGGTGAAACACTGAAAGTGAGCTGCCTTGGCTGTTAACTACCTCAGCTGAGGTGATCTGATGGCCCCAGGGGGTAGAAGGCACCAGCCTCCACCCTCCACCACTTTCTGAGAGCAGGTGTGCTCCAAGGCCACAGTGGATGATGGTTTGTTTTACTCACTGAAAGCCTATAGCAACTGCTGTAGCACCGTGTTAATGGAAGTAGCTTTGCTTTCACAGTTTTTCAGCATTTCTTAACAATTTTCAGGCCTTGTCTTTATCTGGAAGTATGTTATCCTTGACCAAGAAGGCTTTGTCCTTGGCTGTCACATATTTTGTCCTAGACTTTGTGATCTCTGCTGTTCTCAGAAGCGCAAGTGCCTTTACTATCTAGATGGTCTTGGCACACATCTATGACACATTTAACTCAGGCACAAACGCATGGTGTGACTCTGTTCTCAGTTTACCTGGACCTCGTTTCTCCACCTGAATACTGGAGATAGGACCAATCTTGCTCTATCTCAAAGAGGTAATGGGAGGATAAAATACATTTGTGATTGTTAAGTGCTGAGATATAGTCATGACAAAGGCCAGCAAGTACCTTGACAGATAGCAAACCTCACTGAAGGCAGATATGGCTCTTTTTCAGTTGTAACTAATTTTGTTGCTTTTCCTCTTTTGAAATTTAAGAAATTCACATCACTCTAGAACATGGGATAGTACATATATTAGAAATGAGATTAATTACAATTAGTAACTGAACTTTATTGAGTTTAATACAGCTTTCATTGATTAATAAAATTTGGTATTCTTATCCTCTACAAAAAAGTGGAAACTGAGCAACAAAATATTAAGTGGTATATATGACTTCAAAGAAATAACTGCTAATGGGGCTGGTACTCATTGTTGGGACTGAAATACAGCCCAGAACTCATCTTTTCCCTTTTCTTTTTAAGAAAACATATATATACCAGTGGATCATGGCAAGAGAGTTTTCACACAACATTAAAGACATAGGAGTTTTGCAGTTCCAACATTTTAAACACACTAATATAATTTTCTGTGATTTTTTTTTCATAACATGAATAAGTTTTTGATGCATAAAGTATCATATAAAATCTGAAATTTCAGTATGAAAAAGGATGAAATTCTGATTTTACTGTTATCTGTTTCTTGGTCTGCAAAATTTGCTATTAGTTTGCAAGTATGAATTAAGACCTATAATTATAAAATACTTGTCTTTTCTACCTTTATTATGTTCTAACAGAAGAAAGCGAGCCTTCCAGGTTCTCAGTTGTTCATTCTGGCAGCATCTGAGTTTGTCATCACTGTCTGTGGAACAGACTAGTCAAAAAAGATGGCTGTCCACCTCTATAAACTTGTGAGAACTTTGTGCAGTAGGACAGAGCCATTGTAGCCATGGCTAGATTGCCTTCAGGAGTTGTGTTTATGATCACAGGGATCTAGCTCCTGTAGAGCAACAAGATGCTTCATTTCAGACTGGGAGGAAAGCAAGAAACTACCTATAAATAAGTTCCTTCAGGTGATCATTCAGTGCCTCCTATAAAGTAGAATTGACAGTACGCACTGATTAAGCAAATAACACAAATGATGGCAGGGGTGTGGCACTACCTCAGTGCCATCAATTTATGTTCAGTTGAACTGAGTTTATACAAATATTGAAGATTTTTCAGCGTGGCTTTGATTGTCCAATATCTGATAATAAGTAACGAGCTTTTTCAGAAGTGGAGTGCTCAGCACATGTCAGTAGCCAGGACATGCATTTTTGTCATATCGAAACCCAAAAGCACCTAAGACCATGAGTCACTCTGAAAGCATGAGCTTGGATCCTTCTTCCCTTGGAGATAGTCAAACCCTTATTTGTGATAAATCTATATTTTGCACACAGACAATCTATACTGCAGCAGTTGCTAAGAGTTAAAACAGGGAGCAAAACCTAGAGTGCCGATGGCTTAAAAGTCTCACATTTCTGAGACATGCCTCATCCCCCCATATCATTCTCCTACAGGGTTATCAGAGCAACTTTCTGCATTCAAAAGAGCTGTGGTTCACAGCTCAGCTAAAGTGACCACAGCACGGTGTGAAGTGACATGTTGCTCCCTTGCTTGTTTTTTTTCTTTTCCTTTTAAGCCTCCCTGGACCGATTTGAGTTGCCTGTCATCAGCCGAGATCATGGCTCTGCCAGGCACAGCTTCCCAGGACGTGTCAGTGAAGGGGATGCTCCAGGCAGCCTCCTGGACCCATTGGCCACCAGGGTGTGAAGGCAAATGCTGCGATCCCCAGCACCAGTGTCACCGCAGGCATCAGCTGGGGAGCGGCAGCTGGCCGGCTGGGAATGGATCTGGGTGCTGAAAGGGTGCACTTCAACCTTTCAGTTTGTACACAAGTCCCCCTGTAACAGCATTATCTGGCAATTGGCATGCTTAGGCCTAATTTTCAATCCACAAGTAGGAGGCAGGTCATTGAGGATATCCTCACTATTAGAGTTATTCAGTTTGCATAAAGGCTCTACTTAACACTTGAGGTAGGAGTGCTGATTTCCAGAGTGTTGATTTGATCCCCACTCACCGCTGTGTGCACAGCAAGGCAGCGTGGCACTGGCAGCCAAAATTTTGCTGATGATCAGAAAAGGCAGTGTACATACACAAATGTCCAGGACTACATGTAAAATGCCCAAAGTTCCATAAATAGGGATGGGATAGTTGCCCTGCAGTTAAAGATTCTGTCCAGAGTGCCAAAAATATTTTGTAATCATCACTGAAGTCGTCAGCTATAAATGTGAGGGACAAAAGTGCCAATAAAAATATTAATTAGAACAAACTTCAAGAATGAAATGTATCAGATAATGTTTGTCATATATATATTTATAAAGTACAGATATGTTTGAAATCATAGGTGTTCCTTGTACTTTAAAGGCCCTAATACAGTTGTTTTTAAGAGAACAGTAGTTGGTAAAGGGAATCAAGGAAATCATTAAAGATCTAAAAAAGACGGTAATGATGCTGGGACTGAAAGCATACAAACACTAGATTTATTTTGCCTTGCTCCTCTTTCATCCTAATTTACATTTCAGTTAGCCTATGTGTGTAAACTTCCGGAAAAAACACTGTTGTATTATTTTTTTTTGCCACAAGTATGTTTTCTTTGTTTAAAGGTATTGATATGGGATCAAGAGAAACACTTGAATTTTGTTTTTGAATGGATTTATGATTTTCAAGCTTTCTCAAGGAAAAAGAAGATGCAATTCCACCTAGGAAAATTCACTATTATAGAGTACTGTAGAAGTTTTTCTCAGGAAAACCCTGTCTTAAACACTGGAACGGAACTGCTTTTACAATATTAATGCTCGCAAAATAAGGGACCAAAACAAAACTCAATAGTAGAGAATACTTTTTTTTCTGTCCCAGATTCACATCTATGTTGTGCCTGATACCTTTTGTAGTAATTGAAAAAGTTGTACCCCACTCTAAGCTTTAGTACTTATCAGTTGAAAAGAAGTTCAGCTCATGTTTATTGTTAGTGGCTAATAGGCAGCTAATATTAACACAGGATTTTTACCTGCAGGCAAGTATCTCTGCTATGGGAATAAGCCCTGCTGTCCTTAAAAGGATACTTTTTTCTTACCTAAAAATAGATGTGGTATTGCTCCCCCACATTTGTGAATTCCTGCTGTTGAATGAAGTGACTGACATTCAAGAAACAGCATGCCCACTCTTCTCTACACTATTAGGCTATTATAAACAAAGTTGAATGTGAATTCTTGAATTACTGGTCTACATGGAAGTCCCTATGTGCAGAAAGAGATCAGTGCTGGAAGTCCTGTAGAATTCTTTTTTTATTTCACGTTTGTTTTTTACTCAGGAGATGAGCAACTTCAGCATAGGCAAAAAAACCCCACCAAACCAACTTCATCAAGTTCTAACAGAGAAGGATTTTCGAATCAAAACAGCTGTTATTTATCCTTGTTTTTGTAACAAGTAATAACTGTTATATTTAGTTTCTTCAATACAGGTGTGGAAATCTTAATCCAATTCATTCATTTGAGTACAAGAATTCCACCTTAATTTTTTTTAAAGAATGCTCTGAATGATCAACCACATGTAAGCAAAGGAAGGACTGCATTATTGCTATTGAATTCTGTAGCCTGAAGCAGAGAACGTGCAAGCTGGTACTAATAACAGATGACAGCTTTTAGTCTTTCTGAGATTCTTTTCCATTTTCCAACTGTCTAGGAAGTCCCCAGTAAGTATGAATGTACAGCAGGAGATACCAGGAGCACTACAATGCACTACTTCCAATTATAACATTTCTAATACAGAAAAAAAAATATCAGGAAAACATCTTAATTTTGAACTTTTCTGGTTTTGATAAAGTAAATTAAAAACACTAAACATCAATCTCTGCTTTTGGTTCTTCGCAATTGCTTCATTGGTCATCAGAGATCCCCAAACCATGTAATCAGGAATAGTATTTATCTCAGAGAAACTGCAAACATGCTGCCTCACAAACATGATTAGCTCTGAAATTCCTTTCTTTTGTCTGTTGTTATTTGAATCCATTTTCAGATGTACATATCTGCTGGCAATGACAGTTTTCAGACTGTTGATGTATTTTACACTTTCATTAACAGTAAGGAAAATAATAATGTTTTGACCTTATCCGCACTTAAGAGAGAAAAACTGCAAAGACTGCATAGCTGGTTCTCTGTTACTCTTTCATAATCCACCGGTGTGGTTACCTAAATAACTACATTTGAGTGTAAGCATTGATCAGACTCAGCGTAAAAGCACAACTGATTTGTCATTAAGATAGTTTAAAAGGAATTAATGAGCTATTAGTGAAGTCATAAAGCCTTCATGTAGCACAAAGTCTTGTTCGGAGATACATTCTTTTATGGGTTGACACTGTTTCCAGCTGATGTCAATCAGAAATTTTGCACTGACTTCTCCCCTCCATTGATCATCAGGGTGTGCCCATGTTTTTAGGGATGAGAGGGATGGAAGAGACTGTGGTCAGGACTTTGACCACAACCACAGCAACAATAGCATTAATATTTGGTAAATTGAAAGGCAGGAATGAATTCAGGGTTTGAGGAATGCCATTTCAATGGTACTTAGAGAAAACCAAAAGGTCTCTGAGGAATTCTTAGCATGTAATGTTTGGTGTTCACTGTGAAGTTAATTCTGTAATTCTTCAGATGAAGTTCAAATGTTTCTTTTTGGGTTTTTGAGAGGATGGGAAGTTCTGTTTCTAATATCCTCAAGGAGACTAAAAATTATTCTTATCTGATCTTGTAATACAGAAAATTTAACTGCCAGGAACTTTTGAAGAGAAACCTGTTGGAGGTTCTACATCTAGTTAAAAAGTCAGGGTGGTTGTTGATGTAACACGACAAAATGCAAACATTACAGAGTATTTTTATTCTGTAAGGACCTGATGAAATCTTGTTTGCACTAATGGGAAGTCCACAAGTAATTTAATTCAATATATCTTACTAAACAGAAAATTTCTATGTTTACAGTCATAATCTGCACAGTTTGGCATTTGCATAGTCAATTTATCTGCACAAAAATATAGCCTAGGGGTTTGTAACTGCCACGGTAGGCAAAGGTACTTCTCTTTCTGAAGTCAATTACAGCTCATTTTTTAATCAACCATTTTCATAAATTAACTGCTTTATATTAGATTTGTCCCTTGAATTCTATTCAACCTGTTGATGTACTGTAACAAATAATCACTTCCATCAGTACTTACTTTTGCTTAGATAAGTTTATGGAAATATATGGTGATGGAAATGCATATAATGTCTGAAATTTTTCCACAATTCTGAGGGACTCCAAGGGGATCTAGGAGTGAAATTTTCCTGGCACACAGGTTTATGCATAATCCACAAGACAAGTAATTGTAAAAATTATTTGGTTCCTAACTGCAGTGTTGTTGTTGATGTGTTTCTAATGCTTGGGAATAATATACAAATTCAACAGAAACTCTTTTCTTGGAAAGCAATTCTTGTTTCTCCAGGCTGTCATCTTTTGTAAAGCCTTTAATAGTAGTTGACATCATGTGCCATTATGTGTCAGACTGGTTAGCAAAATCTTTTGATACGTAGACTTATTTGTCAAGTAGCAGATTCCCCATACTCCTTTTCACCTTTAAACTGTTATATCCTTCTTTGGTCAAAAATATCTGAAAACATTGCTTCAGCATGAGTCTTGTCACATGAAGTTGGCATTTTCTGCTTCTTCATTTTTTTATCAAGCAATTTATTTTTAAATACTTGTCATGTTCAGCTTGTTACTGCTGCTCTACTTCACCAGGAAAAAAAAAAATCACTACATGCTTGTAATTCATAGAGAAATATGGTAACTGGCTTTGCGTTTTTAGAAGGAAATCAACTACAAGATTTGGTTTGTGTTAAAAATATAAATGTTTGAATTTTTGTTTCTGTTAAAATGAATTGTCAGCCATGACATGTTTTTAATTCTTGGCTCTTTCATTCTTACAGTGATAATAAAACCCTTTTGAATAAGAACTGCATTGGTATGGCTGTGTGGTGCAGCACACAGAATACAGCCTTGTATGCTCATGTTACAGAGTAAAGTAACATGTAAAAGATTAATCTCTAAATGCAAATTGTTCTGATTTTTTCAGTTAAAATAGCTCATCTAAGGAATTCAGTCCTATGGCCTTATCCTGAATACCAGAAGATGGACTTGGTTTCCCATATGTGGATACTCCCTGCGATTCTTGCACTGTGAGGAAACAGCACGAGTGGCATCAAGCAGAGTTAGCAGGAAAGAGAAGAAGCTTGAGTCTGAGAAACTGATGTTTTGCTGCATTGTGTCTTTGTAAAGTGACAGTTGTACAGATGTCCTGACCAAAGAGAAGCCAAGTAGTGAGATTCTGTATTTTCCTTGATTTCTAGATTTGAAAAAAAAAAAAACCAAAACAACAAAACATGTAAAATTCTAAAATTCTACACTGTATTGCTACCTACATATATTTTATCAACTATATGTGGTTTTTAAACGTTTGTCTCCTGACTGGAACAACATGCAGTAATTTTGTCTGGCTGTATAAAGCATTTTGGTGATGTTTTTCTTTTCAAGAGTACATCACAGCAGTCATTTTTGCCCTGGGTTTTCTTAATCTTTGACTGTCTTGGGATTATTTATCTGGAACGTACTAGCAAAATGAAGAACAATGGTGATTTTTGAGAAATTAGAATTAATTAGGTGATAATATACAAATACCAATTTAGTAACACAATGGTAAATATCTTTCTGTATTTCAAGAAAATAAAAAATCCAAGACTTATTAATCAAGATATAGTATATAAAGAAAAGAAAAAAACCCTGTTAACAATAATACAAATAAATACATATCTGTGAAAACTTCATTAATCTGAAAGGACTTCCATCTTGTAAGTGAGAAAAAGCTGACTAAAATTAATACCTTCTTTTTTTCTGTACTATTTCTCTTGTTCTCAGCAAGAGTCATTTCACTGATTTAAGAGACTGGCTGGTAAAGGGTTACTAAATCAGAGGAGTTCAGAGACAGATTAGGGTTTCCCAGCGGCACATATCTCTAGCAGCAAGTGTGGAAGCCAACTCGGAAGAAACACGTTTGAAGTGGCAGAACTAATCATGCAGAAGCAATTTGCGATTTTCTCTCTCTCAGCCTAGATAAAGCAGAGCATTATGACATTGGCTGCATGGAACAAGGTCAATTTACTGTGAAAAGGCAGCTATAGTCTCCAACTTCAAATAAACTTTCATCCTGAATGACGAAAAAGAGGATTTACCCTGTTGCTTATACCATAGAACAGAGAAAACCAAATGAACAATTCAATTAGGACATGCTAGTTTGCATATTTTTTTCCCACTGCTGACTCTGTCACTGTTTTAATCATTCATAATGCAATTATATCTCAAGGTATTTCTCTTAACATAACAGAAAGGGAGCTACTCAACTGCTGATAGACTTGACCTCAACTGAAGCTGTGGGCTTCCCTGAAAGTAAAAGGATTAAAGTGCAAAATTTCACTCAACCTCGTTTGATTACTTTAAACGAGTCTGAGTTTCTTTTTCATGTTTCAAATATTTAAAATGTCACCAGAAGTAAAATAGCCAAGACATAATGTGAAAAACTTATTGTATATATTCTTTTAATTGTCACTATTTCTCCACTGTGACCTGAAATTTCCATATGCTAAGGTCAACTCTCTGCATGAGTGATGTTGTTACACATTAAAGCCTTAAAGCTACATCACTTGGACAAGTTTTGATTCTTTCTCTGTGCCCTTCTTGCTTTCAGCCAGCAACAAATACCCTTTAGCAGCAATAAGGATTAAAGATACTTTTTGTACTGCGTCTGCTGAAGACTGCTTCCTAGGATGTCGAGAAGTAACACTAAAATTCTAGTAATTTTCCATTTTCTTTACCCATGGATGTAGTGGGTTCCTCTCATCTTAGCCCACAAATAAATTTTTTAAACAGTCGCATTCTTCCAATTCCTCTGTGTTGCAGTGTTAGTATCATATGTATCTTATTTCCCATTATATAGAGAATAGATTCTCACCTAAAAAATATAACCTTACCTATACTACCTATTTCATTAGTGACACTGTCCAGTTATGCTAATAATTTTGGGAATATTGTGAGAATGGTCAAAGAAGTACTTTTAGTCAAATATGACTAAGCACAAATTTTCCTTATGCAATGGAAAAAACACAGAAAAACACTCATCTACCTATAGCTGGCAGATAGCCGAAGCAGATAATTCTTGGGAAAAATTAAGCAGGGCTTCATTTTAATTAGTTGTTCAGGGATCCAGCCAGTGGTGATGTACATGTTTTTCTGCATTTATGCTTATTAGTTGAATCCAAAAGTCTTCCTCTTTCCTCCCTTGCCCTTCTGTTGTAGTTTATATTTATATTGATGACAATAATCAGGATATAGAGTATTTTATATGCATTCTGAAATCATAGTTAGAAGGTAAATGAAGATATGATTGAATGCCATAGCTGCTATAGTTCATGTTAAAAAATGCACAACCAGTCTAAGGGCAGAGAGGCTCAGTGAATTAATGCATTAGTCTATTACTCTTCCTGTGCCAGACTAGAACTCCAGATTGAGTTCTGGTGAGCAATGAACCTCTACAGGGCTGACATTTGCTCCTGGAAAGGAGTAGAAAACAGTTCATTAACCTTCGCATTAGTATAAAATCAGCTACTGAGTTCAGGAGCTACTGGCCAGCTGAATTCAGCAGGATATGTGTGTGGACAGGTCTGTCCTTTCACTACCAATATAGTTTCAATGAGCTTGGCTGCTAATATTACCATATTATAACGAGACTTCACAGGAGAAAGAAAATGAAACATTCCCCCCAATCTGAAAAACTTTGAATCAAAAGACAAACACTACCACCACCCCACCAGTACCCCTTGCCTCATTTACAGTATTTTTGTAGAAATGAACAGAATTTTCAGTTTTCAGTGTCCAGATTTACAGCAGGTGTTGGAAAATTCCAGAATAATATTTCCTAATTTAACAGTCCCAGACAAAAGGGATGTAAGGCATAAAGACAATTATCCAAGAGAAAAGATAAAACTGCCTTGGTCTATAGTTGCTGTAGTTCCTATGGAATGAACCTCCAGTCTTGATCCGAACACTGAAGTGGATGAACCTCACATTAGATTCCTTTGGATTTTGTTCAGGGAAGAACCTAAGAAATTTTTGGCTGCTGCTGCTCCATCTGAAATGCTGACAAATTAACAGACCTTGCCAAAAGTTTCTTGCCAAGAGACTCTTGGCAAAGAGTGGGAAGTGAAGTGGGAACGTGCTGTAAAGGACTTCCACCCGCATTTCATGCTCACCCCGCACAGACTCATGGGGACAGCAGCTTCCACACACAAAGAACAGAAGAATATTGGGTCCTGGCTGAAAAGCTTGCCAGGATATTAGGTTTTCTAGGGATCCTGAGGAGATTTTGACTCACCCCTTAAAAGGTGACATGAAAATTCAAATCTGCATGAAATGTACCTAACATTTCAGAAGTAATAAAAGAATTGCAGTTGTTAAAAAAACCCAAAAAACAACATCATAGATATGCCCTGGCTTAAGAGGGATTTAAAGCTGGGATTTCTTCAGGACTAAGCTTCTCTTTTGACTGCTTTCAAGCATTTCAAATTAACATAAAACACATAAACGTTCTCTTTCAGGGGCTTACTGCAGAGCTTTTACAGCTGTATAGAAATGAGAGGCTACTTTAGATGTGTTGCAGGTTTCTTCAGTTATACTAAGTAGACTCTTTATGTCATGTTAAGAGAGTGCTTTGCCCAGAGCACACTGAAAGATTCAGTGGAGATGAGCACACCTCTTCATTATTTGGAATTACTTATTTTTTCACTTGTTCATTATTTGCAACTGCAGAACTCATGCTTGAAAACTGAGGAACTCCTGGACAGGTCTGACTTTTCACCTTAGGGTACTGACTGTTGGCTTACATCCATTTGTTAACCATAAAGTGTTTCTTTGTTCCATTTTTGGAAATGCAACAAGATATTCAAGGCTTCCTTTTGAAATGGAAAATTTGTGACAGATTTCTTATAAATCCAAGCTGTCAAGAGCAACTTGTTTGTCCCAGAAACTCCTGCACTCTGTGGAAGCCATATTAAGTTTCTGATAAGTATGTTTGGTGCATTCCAAATGTCACTGTTCTTGTCGCAAACCAGATACCACTTGATAAATGGGCAGATATGCAGACAGACATAGATGGATTCATGCATTTTAGGTACAAAAGGAGACTAATGCAAAGTTCTGAAATGAAAATGCATATAAAGGGATCAGCATCATTAGCTTTACCTTATAATTTTGACTGATCACTGAGGTCATTGTACCAGCTTTCAAAGACTACAGCCTTATAGATAAAAGAAACTTATTGCCAAGTCACCCTTTTTATACATCTGTGAGAGAAAATTACAAGCTTTGGAACATATAATGAGGGTTTATTTTACAGATTTTCTTGCAAACTGGTGTCATACTTTATATATATATGCAAAATATTTCTCACTTATCCGAAACACATCAGGCTAAATCCTTTGGTCTGTACTTAGTGCTGAAGTTATAATACACCTTTTCTTAGAAGTAGTTCTATTGTTTGAAGAACCCAAAAAAAGGAAGGAGCTCATTTTACTATTCTGCAAACACTCTCTGTTGAGTGAGTGTTAACAAAGGATAGAAGATTATACAAGAAAGCTAAAAACATTTTTTAAAGTTTTGTTTTCTGCTATATTCTCAAAAATTTAGGGATTTTGAAGTGAAAGACTGGAATGTGAACAGGAGTCACACAAATGATGTAAGCAAATTAGTCTTTTTGTTCACAGCAGCTTTGCACAGGATTCTAAATCGAAAATTCATATGAAGACATTCAGAGAACTGCAATGCACTATTTGACATTTTGTGTGTCAAAAGAGCTACTGCTCCCTATTTTATCAGGATTAATTTTCTGAAACCAATATGTACTAGGTCTTTATAAATTTTGTATTGTCTTAATGAAAGATTTTTTTTTTATTTTCATATAATTTCTTACACTGTCATACTGAATTAAACCTGATGTCTAATTTTGACTATGTCCTTGTTTAGGTTTCTGATTTTATCAGAGGATCAGTATTAGAGGGATAAACTGTTACAGTCCCAGATAATTTTCACCCTTTGATCATTCTGTAACATAATCAGCAGAAAGGAATATGGACCTGCATCTTAGTACCATAGCTTGTCTCTGTGACACATTTCTTCAAACCCAGTGTCATTAATTGCTCTTAATTCCTGCCAAGCACATAGAAGTAGAGAATGAAGCAGGAAGCTGTAAAATAGTAGCATCCTTCACTTGGGTTCAGCAAGGTTTCTTTTTGAAAATCAGAAGTCTTTATTTCATTTTCACTAACAGGTGCATTAATTTCCGGTTTAATAACCAGTTTAATAAATGTTACTTTGAACTGTCATTGACAGATGTGACTGGTTGGTGAAGTTTTTAGCTCTTTGTCCCAGTTCTTGGATGTGCAAGCAGACGTTTGGGTCACAGATGGCGATCACCAATTACAAAGTTTTGATGATCCAGATATCAGTAATTCAGAAAGAAATTGACTTACCTGTCATGGTGTCAAGTGAGGGCAGACATCTGGGGAAGTCACCTCAAGGGAAGATACCTTTGTGGCCCTCAGTATAAAGAAAATATTTAGGTTATTTTCCTGTACATGGATACATGTCTATCAGAAGAAAACAACTCAACCTAAGGTTAAGCATGCAGTTTGATGGAATGAAACCTAATATTTTTCATCTTACTGTATATTCACATATGTTTAAAATAACATCACTGGTTTCAGTTCATGTTTTTTATTTGCAGTTTGTTTGCAGCCTTCATCAAGTGAGTTTGAATGTTTGCATTGTTTATTTACTTCTTTTTATGTTTTATTTAGTTCCTGTATTAAAACATTACATGTGAACACATTTTTACCTCCAGGATTAAAATCTCTTCAGGGTCAATCAGACTCCAAAGCTTTTCCTTTATTCTGAGGCTGCTTTGGATATTAGACTAGGAAATGGGTGCAGAAGTGCTGATAACCATCTTGCTTTAGTGTCTTTAGCAGTATTCCCAGCCGACTATATTATGGCCTGTGAATAGTCCCAGTAATTGGAGGGGGATGTGGGTGCGTTGCTTGTAATAAAACAGTACAGACATACTTCAATTTAAACAACATACTATCCTTTATTGTTTTGTTTTCCTGGACTGTGTAAATCTACTCTCAATACTCAAGGTTTAGGATTTACCACAAAAGAAATCTGAAATACAGCATCAGTTGACACAGGAATCAAAACTCTTCAGGACTCACAAAGAAGAGTTTGTAATTGCTGCCTGCTACTAATCCTATCAACTCATATTAGTGAAACATGCTGTAGTGCTGCAGGGAAGTTGTCAGGATCTGGTTGCAGGACTCAGCCTTTAGGAGAGGATTCAGGCTAAGCTTAGGCTGTACATCGCCACCCATGAGTCAAAGTACATCTATTCTACTGAGTGACAGACCTCTGAGGGGGAACAATGTGCGTGAAAAAGAACATGCCTCTTTCACTGCAGTGCTATTGTTACTTTGGTTTAACTTCTTAACCTCCTCCCTATTGAAGTTTCATTCAGTCATAAAAAAGATACCTGTAGTTCTTTTTCAAATCTCTATTCTCAAAAAATGCATGAAATGCTGCTTCATTCCCGGTGATAAGTTTAAAACAAAGCGCATTTTTTTCTTTGCTTTTATTCTTTTTGACTTTTCTATATTAGGTCCTTTTTTTTAAAGCTTTATTTAGGCTTGTTCTGAAAGAATGTGACTGATGGAAATAAATTAGTCTTCTAACTTAATCACACTAAAAATATGTTAATTAGATTTTGCTAACACCTCCAGCCATTATAAATCATAGCAGTTTGCATATGTAACAAAGAAGAGTGCTTATTCTTTCAGTTACTTTGTGATTTGCAAATTTTCTTTATTACCTTTTCGGTAAGGACCTCATAATGAAAATATTTGTTTGTCTGGATGCTGAAACAGACATAGTCTTAACTTGAAGCATGAAAGTATTGTCTTGAGTAGAATTAATCCATCTTTAAAAGCTCAAATATTTGCCATCAGGGCATATGTAAAAGGTTCACAAATTTGCTAACCAGCATGTTTCTTGCTTGTACACATAGTCAGGAGAGGCATAAGCTCTCATCTGAGCTAAGGGTGTGGTGTAAAGCCACAATTTCATTTCTGTGGTTCATGTCTTAAGAAACATATATGATAAAATGTACAATTTTTTCCTTGTTCAAACCTTCTAGTCCTTACATAATGCAATGGATGGCATTCCTTTCTATTTTTTAAATCCTTGCTGCTTTTCACATTGCCATTAGAAGATACTAAATGACACTAAGTCCGGGGCAAAATCTGGGGCAATGTATAAATATGTGAGAATAACATTTCAATTATTTTTATTTTTCTCTCTGACTGTGCTCCATAAAGTCAAATTGTTACTGTGTTGCCACAAAGAAATGGCCCAGTCCTGCAATGAACTGCTGTTCGACTGCTGTCTGAGCTTGTGTTGAGAGATTCTGCAATTCCAGCTCAGCCCATATGTGCTGCACAGGAGGAGTCCTCAGAAGGCTTGTGCATGTAAGATTTTGGAAGCAGATTAACTCATTAATTTGCTTTTCACTGTCAAAGAAAAATGTCTTTTTTTTTTTTTTTTTTTTTTCCTTTTTATCTTGTAAAATGTGTAATCCCACTTTAAATTATATGAAACCAATTCCAGGGTTTCACAAGAATAAGTGGTTAATCTGGATAATAAATAACTATACATTATTCACAATATATAAGCTTTTCTTTTTAAAAATAAAATTAAAGAAATTTTATTTCTTAATTTTTAGTTATTTTTCTCTTCAGTGAAGGGACAGAGTTTTTGTTAAATGTTTATGACAGTTAGATTGAAGTTTAGCATTTTAAATTTAATTACATAAACATGAAAATTCTAGCTAGTATTTCTGAACACTAGCTAGAGCTGGGGTGAGTGCTGGCAAAGATTAACCAAGCTTCTTAAAACACTTCCATAGTACCTTGGCCATGACCTTTGACACCCAAGTAAATGCAGAGATACATCTATTCAGAATTGAAACTGCAGATAGTCACAAATTATAAGATGTATTTTGCAACAGGTGTTACTTATGACCTATTTCAAAATTGAAATTTAGATTTTTAAAGCCTTAACAGTTATTTTAAGGCCTTCCTTTTCAGACTGAGGCAGAATGCAGTGGATATTTGAATTAATTTACTTTTACTGCTACTGAAAGACACCTGGCTGCAATATAATGGATCTAGAAAATACTACTTTTCTCCAAAATATTCTTCAAGCCATAGATAGTAAAAAAATCAAAATTGCAAAAGGTTACGTGTGTTCTTAAATTTGGATATGCAAACAGCACCACTGCAAACAATGGCCCTAATCACATGGTAGAAAGTAAGCATGTGCAGAAATCTTTTCAGGGTCATGACCCAGTTCTCTATTGCTCCAGTTCATAGGAGGCCAACCTCCTTGACCTTGCAAGCCAAAATCCTCTTGTCATTGAGAGTTCTAAGATGCATAGCTCACCCCTCTGAGAGCTGGTGTGTACCTGCCCCCACCAAGCCCTTTTGAAGCCTGCTAGCACGGGCTGAACAAACTGCATGTCTCTGAGTGAAAATGGTCTCCTACCAATCTGCACACCAGTGCAATGTGAACATTGTCATGTTCAAGGCTGTAGGTCTCAAAAGGTGCATTCTTTGCCTGCTCAAATCTATCCACACGAATCTAATATTCATTATGACACCTACGTGCTAGTCAGTATTGAAAGCAGTCAGGAGTTTGGTTAATTATCTAGTCTAGGTGAAGTTAAGCAGCTGATTAACCTGATACTCTACAAAGTGCCTCTGGTCCACATTTGGAATTGATCCTGCTTTTTTTACAGTGTTACCTGAATAATTATTTTGGTTTTCCTTTGTTAGATGGGAACAAGGGATTTTTAGAAAAAAAAAAAGAATCAGATTCTTGTGGCTTAAATAGTTCTGCTAAAGGCAAGTAAACTATTAATTTTTATAAAATAACTATCACTTACTTACTTTCTATACTATGTACTTATCTATTTTGTTTGATGGAAGCCTATATACTTCTAGAATGAGGGTTTCAATAAATTCAGATAACATGAGTTGGCTGTTTGGATATTTGAAAGTTATTTCGTACTGTTGTACTCAAAGGCATCCAGTGACTGGGCAAAAGACCAGGGCATCCCTCCCATCTGATTTGAAATACGTGACTTCTGTTCTGGCAAATAAATCAAGTTTTACTAGTATTGGGCATAGGAGAGTGTGGTGGAATGACACATTTACATTATAATTGTTTTTGCTCATCAAGAAACTAAATTACCACACTAGAATAGGTATAAGTGTATAACTACATGTTACCATAGCAGGACATCAAATAAAGGCTAGTTATTTTAATTCTTTTTCTTAATTAGTTTGACATCAACAAAGAACTAGATTAGCGGTTAATAAACAGAATCACCCACACACAAACAAAAAAGTTGTAATTATATTAATGTAAACATGCACAATTTACATAAATATTGGAAATAAATACAATAATTGAGCATAAGTGCTGTACAAACATGTTTTCAACTAGAAATAGAGAGGCTGACTGTATTTTGCATCTTCCTTAGGGCAGCAACAAGTGGTATCAGCAAAGTCCAATACTGAGGCTGTCCATTTCATGTCCCCTATGTACAGTTTGAAGTTCTGCTGTATACTTTTTATTTGAACAGAGTAAAGGCAGTATAAAAGAAAAATGGATGAAAAAACAGACTTCATTGTCAATTAACATGGAAGAAAAGAATCTTCATAAGTATGTAGTTAAAATATACAGATGCGGGTTCTGCTGGTTTATATTGATGTAGATCCAGAGAAAGGAAAAGCAGTGGTATTTTGAATTTGTTTATGCAGCTTAAAACTGAATCTGGACCATAAAATTTAACAATCTGCATTTTACATTGGATGGCATTGTATATAGTCAAGCACTTAATGGTTTAGTAATGGTTTATGTAAATAGCATACATATTGTAAAAGGTGATGCAAAGACAGCATTTCATGTTTTTACTTCAAACATTATTACCATAGCCATTGCAATGTTAAAGCTATTTAAACAGCCACCTTTAAGTATGCACCTTTTTTAGAGGTCTTTTTTTATTTACTTTTATGGTAGAGTTCATTCAAGATACAATAAAATAGCTGATAAAGGCTGTGCTGGAGGAGAGACCAGTAGGGAAGGATAACAATCTCACTGTTATGAATAAAGTCTGCAGTCTTTCAATCCAGAGAGTATGCAGTTTTTCAGAATCAAAAGAGAAAAGCAAAAGGTCTGTGACATCCAGGCTGTGCTGACTCGCTGTGCCTCAGCCACCAATTATACGCTGAAGAGTACAAAACTCCTTTCAGACCACAATGCCCCGCGGCCTCACCTGGAACATTCCCTGAGAGCAGGGACTTTCAGTTTTCCCTCTGCTACCCACTCACTGGCAGGTTGTATTCAAGGCTGTGTTTAATCCATAAGTGCCTCTACAGAGCTGGTCAGAGGTGCCTCTCAGAGGTGGTCTCTGCAGCCCCCTGGGCAGCTTTCCACAGCCCAGGTTGTTGCCTGCCTCACCTCCTCTTCTCCCCACTGCTACTGATGCCAAGGGCAAGGTGAAGAGAAAGAAAATGATCTTGAAGAGGAAAGGAATTAGCTGAGAAGAGTGTAGGAATCAAAGGAATTGCAAAGACAGGAAAATGATTAAATTATTATTATTATTAGTATTAGTATTAGTATCATTACTGTTAGTATTAGTCCTACTAATAATATGTAAGATAGTATTACAGTTATGTACTAATATAATGAAAAATAGTAACATTAACAATAGAATAAGCCTCCAACAAATATTTCCTGTCCTTTTGCCATTGCTGCAGAAGCTATGATGACGGGTACCTTAAATGGAGCAATAGACAAAGATGGTGCTTGCTTACACCTGTGTTATTTTGCTTTTGAAGTGTTTGAAGTTATTTGAAAAAAAAATAGTAATTAGCTGCCCAGTAGACCTCCTAATTGATACTGAAAATCATCACTGTCACAGTTAACTATTCTCTTTATATTTTTTTCATATGCTGAGCAAAACTCATAATGCTTCTTTTGTGCCGATCCTGAACTCTTGTGAGCATAGAAGAATCTGAATTTATAAATTCTTATGCAAAATCAATGTCTGAAATTCACGGTTCTTTTCCCCCAAGGCTTGTGTAAAAAACCTGTGTAATTTGACCCTACAAGAAAGGATGAAATTATCTAACCATCTCTTAAATAAAGTTCCTTATTTAAACAACCACATTAGTTATTGCAGGCAGTTAAACATGTAAATAGTTTAAATCTCTTTCTTAATTTTACACTAAATTCACTGGATTGTTGATACTTAATTTAAGTGAAATGAAGCTTCACATATATCTATATATTTGTTTAGTGCACTTTGTCCCAAATATGACCTGACAAGCACCTGGTATGAATATACCACCATCACCTCAGACTCTCAATGTTCAAATAAAAATAGTAAAGTTGCAATACAAATCACTCTGTTTTCACATATTTTAATATGTGCTTAGATAGCTAATGTGACTTTCTATTTCAGAGTTATCTGTGGTAACATTCTGTGCATTTATTTGTGCTTGTTAAGCTTTAATCATACAAGTATCAGAATATCAAAAAGCCAAACACAACCTGTATAACAAGCTCTTCCAATTTCTAACATCCATCTTAAATTAAGAAGCACTCAGTTCTGTTGAAGTCAGAGATTGGAATATTTCTTAGTCCTAGTAGTTTTAGGCAAAAACTCCTGACATGATATAGAACTCAGTAGACACAGGGAAATTTAAACTAAAAATGAAATAGTACTAAACAGAAAACAGCAGCATAGCTTTTCTTTTTTTCATTAATCCTATGTTTGGAACCTGCATCAATTTTTTAAATTTGTCAGGATAGTAACAGTGGCAAATGTAGGAAAAGCTGACTAGGCTCTACAACATCTTTTACCCAGGCAGATGATTCGTGGTTGTAATGTTACAGCTGCAATTAAGACAGATGAAAAATCATTCTTCAGATCTCAGTGTTTTTTGTGGTGAAAATATGCCCATGCAATAAGTACATTGCTGCACAAGGGTTGTGTTTCCAGTGTTTCCAACTCATAATTTTATTTCTGGTCATAAATTAATCGGTTTTCTTTAAAAAGCTCCCACAATAAATACAGAACCTTGTGATCTGCTCTGTCATTTACTGCTGGGAAGAAAAATAGGAGAATGAAATACATTGGCCTTCAGAAGCTCAGGAGTAAAAAGGCAAACACACCCAAAAAATGATAAAGAAAGGAATAAGAATGCAAAATCAAAGCCAAATGATTAGTGTTTCTAAAGCTATTTTTCTGATCAGGGGACTGTCAATTGTTCTCAGAAGTGCTGGTATGACACTCACACTTTTCTCAGTAAACGTAAACTCGAGCCCCAAATATGACTAGTACTGTAATAATAAAGCTCTCATACACTTATATCAGTAAAAATGCCTACGGATTATTCACTAGTAGGAAAAAACTGCTATAAAGGAATAATTAATAAAAAATAATTACCTGTTCAAATTATTTTATCACATCTTTAAACTTAAAGGTACCTTACTTGGACCTTCTGGGATGATTTTGTTATATTATCTTGTTATAATTTTCAATAGCTCCCATTTTCAGTAGTACACAGTTTTGACAGGACCGTCAAGTGACAGAAATGATTCTGAAATTTGGATCATGCTTCTAAACAGTTCTAGTTAAAGAGGGGAAATAAAGTAAAATTATTTAGAAAATACCAAATATGGAATACTTTAAAAAACAATTTCCTATTTCAAAAAGGCATTTGTAGTGTAAAACTGCCAACACTAGTTAAAATAGATAATGCAGAAACTCAAACAAGTAATCAAGCAAAAGATTCCATTTTAAAGCAGCAGAGCAGTCTTTTTAACCTGGGACCTTGTTTTATTTTGTTTTTTCCTTTTCTTCCATTTAATACCAATTTCACACAAACTGAAAATATTTTGTCTTTTCTGATTAATCAGGCAGCCTTAGACAACAGTTGTTCCTTTAATTAGTGTTTTGTTTGGGCTGCATTCTTGTGATCTTGTGATCTTGTAATCTTGGTGAGAATACAGAACACTTGGTGCTTCTCTTTGCTATGTATTGAACGTGGACTGATGCCTCCAAAGACCCTAGTGTTGAGTCTGGACTCAGGAGAGGGACTCTGGCAGCAGCAGGGACATCTGACTGAGCTACCATGCCCAGCTGATACTGGGCATGATACTTGGCAGGATACACCACCTTGGAGGTGGCACCAAGCTTACAGGCAGTGCTGCTTTGTGACCTCTTTGTTGAGTAACTCTACGTTTTTACACCTCAAGCTCCTGGCTTGGGTAAGAGGGATCTTGTACTTGTACATGCTGTCTTCGTGGATTGAGCTATTGTCTCTTCAATGCACATTATAAATGTATTTTTGTAGCTCACCTTGGCCTCTGTATTTTTGTCTTGTGTCTTTTTCTGGAGGAAGTCATTTGACTGGATTCAGTGTCCTGAAGTTAAATTCCAATTGAATATAACTTGCAGAACATCACTCTTAGAGAGAGAAGAACAGTTTATATTACGCATGAGTGAACAGATTGTTCCAAGGCTCTGCAAGGTCTGTGCTCACCTCAGCCTCTTGACTTATGTGAAAGCTGAAAAATATCCTGCAAACTTTGCCTTCCTGGTTAGATTTTAATCTAGATTAGTTAGAGATTCTTTTCTTTTCTTCTCTTAAACAAGTTCAGTACATGGTATAATGGACTCCATGGACTCCAAACACATGTGACATGCAGAAATATGCAGGTGTTAATGTGTTGGTCTTCTGGACTAATTCAGCTGACTCCACCAGTAACACAACTTGCAAGTAAGAAAATTTGCATTGTTGCAGACAATAATAATGCCAGTGCAAAAAGCAATATTAACCCAACAAACACTGTTTTCAGTAGCAGAGTGTGTGATGTGCTTGGCTTGCAATTTTGAAAGCCTGTGTACTGCACTACCTTACACAAACATCACCTGCTGGATGTCACGCCTGAACGGGTTCAGAGGAGATGTGGGCTTGCTCCTGTACATGGGACTGCATCCTCACAAATGCATCTCCTCTAAAGAGAGAAGCCATATACAGTAAATAATATTTATCTCATTACCTCTACATTTGTTGGCCTCTGCCTTTCTTCAGAAAAGGAAAACAAGAAAGCTCTTTCTTAAAAAAAAGTTCTGTAATTAGAGTGCTTATTATTATTTTCAGAGCACATTAAGGCTGAGAAACATTCATCATATATACATACAGAACTTCTAAACAGTAAAATAGGTCAATGGTCACTTTGCCAAAACTCTTCCAATTGAGTTGGAAAAAACTGTTTAGCTTCAGGCGAGGCTGCTGAAATGTTGTAATTTGGTTTCAGTTTGATGCCTGGTGCTGTGTCTCCTTGAGCTGCGTACTCTGTTGCTGGCTGGAGCACAGGGGTCAGCCCCAGGCTGTGACACAGCCACCACACTCTACAGCAGCTGCCTCTCCTAGTTCCCTTTGTATGTGTGTGAGGTAGAATCTGTAAGGAATTAAAAATTGTTTATAAAAATAGGAGCTTAAAATGAAATCTGAATATCTTAATGAAAAAGCTGAATGTACATGTGAATACAGACTGCATATCTGTGGATAGGTATGCCAAACACACAAAAGAAAATGGAAAGATTCACATATAGTTTACAACTGTCCCAGGTTCTCAGCATTCAGCTTTTCTATGGAAAAAAAAGGTTAAATCACTAAGATTTAATAATAAAATATTGTTGTTGACATTGTTTGCTCCGGTTTGGTTTTGGTTTTGGTTTTGGTTTTGGTTTCTTTGTCAGAACAGCTCTCACTGATTTATAAGAAAGAGAATTATAAGACCTTTATTATAATACTACAAGATGTTTTGTATTTTGTGCATTTAAATGGAATGATATGTAGAACTCTTAGAATGGAAGATTGCATATTTTTCAGGGAGTCTGAATCTGATAGTTGAAGATTATAATTTGGTCCCAGATTAAAAGAAGTTTTTTCCTTATCACAAAGAGAGTAATGCTATTGATTTTAAAGTATTTGAAATTTAAAAAAAGTGACAACAAAAAACCCACAAAACAAAACTGAAAAATGCGTCAAACATAACACTTATAACTTGAAGGATTTTATGGCAAGTATGATGATATTCACCAAGAGCAGATGACACCATGTTGAAGGATTGCCAATTCTTCTGAGTGGGGCTACATACCAATATTTTTTCATGTTCCAGAGGCCAACATACCCTGGAGTGCTGAGAAACAGATAAAAACCCAGCGTAGTTCTTAAACATAAAGCAACCAGGTCCTTTCTAACCTGAATGATTTTATGATTCTATGTTTCCACTCTATTATAGAGTCCTGGCCTGGGCTCTGAATCCAATGTAACAGGGCAGTGTTGGGCATAGAAATTCTTGCTGACCCCCACTGCCCTTGCAGGATGTTTTAGCTCACATCCTTTCCTGTGCTGGTCCAGACTTGGCAGGAGGCACTATGGCATGTAGACAAACCTGTGAGTTGTTTAAGAGCTGTGGACAAGTAAGAGTCAAAAGCTAACCATTTCCTTTAAGGATTCCTTCAAGCTCAGCCGTATACAGTGAAGGAGCAGGGTATCTACACATGTAATACCAAGACGACCCCACATTGTGCTGAGCTCTCATCCCTGTTTCACCATGTATTCTTGATATTTCTGAAACACAGCAAAAAACAGACTTGTTCTTGTAGTGAGCAATTGATCTATTTGACCCCTTAAAATTGTTTTTTTGTGGGATGGAGGGAATTTTCTAACAGAAAATGCTCTTTAGTTTTATATTTTAATTTTTTTCTTTTTTTTTGGGTCTATTTAATTTTTTTTGCTAGTACTGTTTTGATGTTAAGTTTCCTTATAAAATATTATTTGTGTACATGATATTTCAAAATTGTATTCAGAAATTACAATTTTTCAAAGTATTGTTATTAGGAAGCCTGTTAGTTGATGATCCAGACAAATTCAGTGCTACTTTATTTGCAGAAAAAAAGTGTAAAAAACTTTGGCGTTCTGCCAGTTTACTAACTTGTATTAGTAGTTACCGTAGGAAAACTGTCCAAGTAGGTAAGGAGAGAAGAACCCCTCACCAATAAATTACTGGCAGAAGTGAGGAAAAAAGCTTGCTGAAAACATTTTTTTATGATCATTTCAGGAACTGGGTATGGCTTTTGCAGCAGAATCTGCCCCATCAAACTGAGCTGTGTCTCATCTTATTCTTCTGTTTGGGGTAAAATAATTTTTATCAAGAAATAAGAATGTTCAAAGTAGAAAAATTCTTTATTGATGCAGTGATGATACCAAACATTATTTTGGCTTATAAGAACATGGTGGCTTATCCTCACATTTCTCTTCATAGCTGATGCAAGGAACCTATATTTTTCTGTATATATCAAAGACTACCATAAGAAATAAAATAAAGGAACAAAAATATATAAAACAATGTGTGTAAAAAAGGCTAAGTCCCCCTGTGGAAGGCAAAGAATAAAAAATAAAAGGACTGTAGTACACAAAAGGAGCTGGTATGAAATACAGTTACTCAGCTAGATGGGGTTTAGAAGTTTTCACAGCACTTGCTGGAAAATATACATCATTTCTATGAAAAGATTTGAGTTTATTAGTAATAGTCTGGGTAAAATTTCAGGATTTAAGGGAATACCAATAAAGCTAAGACTGACACTAACCAGAGCATGCTATAAATACCACACAAAGAGACCAAACAAGCCCTTTAGTGAGAGACAGGCTTGACGTTCTGCTTCACTGCTAGTCTGTAACAATAGGAAGGAAGAAACCTGTTGTCTCTGTAGAATTAGTTCAGTTAAATAAACTGCTCAAAATGCTATTGTTTAGGACTGACAGCAGCTGCTTACTGTGGTTCCTGTTTATGCATGATCAGCTGATGCAGCTTAGAGTCTGCTGCAGTATGCCTGTAGCACACATACATTTTAAACTGCGCCATTTGGCACATGGAGTCAGTCCATGTTGCTTTGCATAAATTCCTCTTGGTTTTGTTCTCATCAAGTGGTAAGCATAGCTCAAGATGTAATGCAAGTTTCTCCTCTAAGGAGAAAATTTCCGAATTTTTTAAAATTCACTTTTATGAAGGTGAATTGGCATATACCTCTAATTCAGTTCCATATAACTCTTCTCATATTTGACTGCAAATGTGAACTTGAGTCTGGATTGCAGCACATAATCTGTAGTAAAAAAAAATGAAAATCAATTTTTCTGAGTATCAGTGTGAAGGTATTTTTTTCTGAATGGCAGACAAAGATTAGCCTCATATTTTGTTCCTACAGGGAGACTGAATTTCATTCTGATAAGGAATATATATCCATTGTGAATAAGTGGGCATTTTTAAATGAATAAGACAAGACATTTCTAAAAGCTTCTCTAGACATTAAATAATACAGACACATTCAAGTGTTTCATTTAGCTGTTGGTTTGTCTTTACTATGCTTGTGGTGGACATTCAGGTCTGGGAGATAATATAGGTATTGATAAATATGATGTCTGTACCTCTTAAGTGATGCCATTCAGCCTTTTTAGAACTGTGACCTATAATATTTTACTAATACAAACTTTGTGCTCACTGGTAATCATAGGATAATAATTCACTAAACAGCTAGAAGAGAGCTCAGCTCAATGGCCACATGGACATATGTCAGAAACAGATTATAGGGTAAGAGGCAGAGAAAATTAAATTTTAACTCCCTCCCCTCATACATAAACTCAAAAGACTCTCCAAAACAAACAAATATATCCTCAGCTGTTAGGAAAGATAGAAATCAGTGCCAAAAACTGGATTAAAATGTTGGTTTCATGGGGACAGGAGGGAGCAGACTCTCACTGAAAGCATGATCTTGTAATCTGATGCAGGAGAAAATTTAGCTGAAGGTCCAGCTTTAAGGCTGAACCCCTTAGAGTTCTTGAGGTGTTCGCAATTCATACTAAATGAATAAAGTGCATAATAGAAAATTAATACCAACACTTAGGCTGTTCTGTGTAGCATAAAAGAAAAAAAGTGTGAGATGAAATTCATAGAGATCCTTATGTTTTCAAATTAAGACATGGAAATCTCCCTTCTAAATTCAAACATGTTTGTGTCTTCAGTAGCAGGGAGTTGCAGTAAATTCCATATTATTACGCAGAATGTATTTGTATCTCATTTATACATTCATAGTAAATTTGAGGCCCAAGAATCTGGATTTAAAGAGTAGTAGTTTTTATGAGTAAAGAAATCTGATTCAGGTTTTAAACTCAAAAAAATTTACACAAAATAAAAACAGCTTTTAGTTAGGATTTCAGACTACCATGGATTCACAAACTGGGGATATATAAATTATATAAATTATCTCTTAAAATAAGAAATGGTTTTTTTTTTCTTAGATTAAAAATAATAATGTTTATGATGTCACAAGTCCTTTGTGATTTATTGAGCAACACTATTTTTGAGGGTGAAGTGAATGCTACATTTGGTGCTTTTAAATCTGAAAGGAGGAAATAATACATATGTTGGGGTTTTTTGCTTTGTTTGTTTGCTTTTTTCTTTGAATTGGAGATAACCCATAGTCTTCAACTGACAATAATATGTTCCATCTAGCATTAAATATATATCAACATGCTATTCACTAGCACAAGATATTCAGAATAAATTTTTAGTGTGATTAAAGTATTCACATTCTGAACATGATATTTAGTTGAACTTAAATTCATTAAAACACAATTAAAAGGCCAGACAGCTGGAATATCTGATCCAGAAAATTTAATAGCTTGATTGGGTTTATTTGAATTCTTCTCTAAGAACTAAGAAAGATGACTGCATGTCTTTGACTATTTTTCAAATGAGATTGTCTACAGAAGTAAATGAGAATATAAAATATAAGTATAAATCTGATCCAAGATAGTGTATCACACCAAAATTCTTTATTAGAAATAAGAGATCTCAAATAAGTTTACCAAAGAAATTTATGTACTAGATTAGGTAAGGTGTGGTTAGGCATAGGAAAAGGAGTTCATCTGGTGCTCCCAGGTAAATGATCTATACCTGAGGACATAATATATCTTGTTTTATTCCAGCTTGGCATCAAAAACCACAAAGCATTACTGCTTTTCTTCTGGATCAGAGTGAATTTTGGCCAGAACAAGGCCAAGTTCTTATCATGATAATCCCCATGAGCTTAGAGCAAGTAGGTTTTGGCCTATGTTTAATTAAAGCAGCATTATGATGCTTAGACATCTGTTACATTTGTACATTGTGGGTCAAGGGCTCAGCTCAGACTTCTCTTCTGAGGTCTGCATGGCCACTGCTGAGCCTTTTCCCCTCCCTCCAATATTTTTCATAGCTAAATAATGACTTTCATGTTCAAGGACATTTTCCCTCATCAGGGAAATGCATGTAACTTGGTCATCAATTTCTAACATATTGAGATTTTAAGAAGAGAAACCTTCCAAAGTTAATGAGGCACAATATGAAACCAGTAATGGGGAGAGAAGCAAACTTCCTCTTTAAGTCTGACTCTTAGAAAGATATGGTGGGTATCTAAGCATTGTAGTTAGGTAAAGTGTTCTATTGTCTACATTTGAACACCTGTTCAAAATGTAGACAAAATGTAGACAAAACAAAACCTGTTTTCCTACATTTACATAATTCTTTGCTATTTCTATCTTTTATTTTACATCATACATTTTGGCACTTTCATTCCCTGCCCATTCCCATCCAAAACAATCTAATGCAAGAAATTCGTCCCTCTTTATATGAGTCTTTAGTTTCAGTTAGTGAGACTAATCACATGACTAAAGATTTAGACATATACTTCCTTAATAAATACCTATGACAGTTGAAGATTACCCTCTTTTCCCCTCTTAAATTACATCTGTCATGGCTCTATTACCAAGAGAAAATATCTGAGTGCCCTGCAGGCATGCCAAGGAAAAGTACCACAGTTTGCATTAGATAATTTTGGTTTAGATCCACGTAAAAAGTTGTATTTGAAGTGTTTTGTTAAATTAGATCCTCTCTGTGTGAACACAGTTCTTTTAGGAAAAAAGAGGCTGTTTACCATCCAGTTACATTTTGTTGGGTTTTTACCTTACTACCAGTTTAGACCAGATTAGTTTATTCCAAAACAATTAATGTAAAATGGATTTATTTTGGATATATATTGGTGGAGTTCAATTTCCATCTATTGTTAACACATATGTGGACTTCAAGTGATCAGGCAATGCATTTTGACAATTTTGTCCTTACTGACCCTTGAGAAGAAGAAAAATATACATTTCCATTCTCATTTCTGGAAATGCTTTACAGTGCTAAACAATCTTTCAAACAACAAACAATGAAGCTTCACTTCTGTATATATTTTTTTTCCCCCTAACTTTAAAAACATTTAGTTTGTAAAGTTTTGCGTCTGAACTTTGACCTGATCTAAAGGAGTATCAAACCCTGCTCTGATGAACTGTTAGGTATACTCCCGAGCAGCTTTTGCCACAATTTTAGGAAAGTGATATACTTTGGCACAGTGAAGACTGATTCTGAAAATTTCATAGTGCAAGGCTTTATATTCTAGAAGGATATAAAAGAAACTATATGTAACCTAATCAGTTTGCTGAGCAGCAAGTGTATTTCTTTCAAAGTAAACAGCTTCTGCAAAATATTATTTATATAGCTCTTGCAAATTGGTTTGAAGTGTTGTTTAGACAATCTTATTATGTATAAAGATAAAAACTTCCATCAAGAAATTATGCAAAAGAAAATGGACACACCAGCTGGATAAATCTATCATACATCGGCAAAAAGCAACAAGCACTTTTAATTAGCTGAGTGAATGTAGTTTGTTGGATGTTGAAAGCACAGACTCACTCATATTAAAATGTGCCTAATTTTCTGTGAAAAAGTCCCATCTGAACAGCCCTGACCATAGTCAATCATACTAAAAGCCACTGGTGCTTTATTTGATTTACCAATATAAAATGCAAATTAGGTGATTAAGTGGAGTGGCAGACATAGTAGGGCCTCTTTCAAACCATCAAGTTAAATGCAAGCAGACAGCAAACTGGCTGTGCAAAGAAAATTTTAGCATATTCGTTTGATTAGTGCTACAAAAATTTAATTAGGTTGGCTAATTACTTGACAAATTGCTCTACACTAGAGAAAAGGCAGAGCATGTTTTATTCCTGCAAAAACTCTGTGTGTATTTTAGCCCAAATGCTATCTGCCAATTTGCAAAAGCATTATTAAATGAATGAAGAATGGTACAACAGTCTCCAACAATGGTGAATTGTATAATGCATATAATTAGAGAAGGCACACACCACTATATCCATATGTCCATGATCTCTCATGTCTAAAAATATTTAGCACAATATTTCTAGAAAAATACTGTCAAAACAGATTATTACAAGGTTATCAATTCTTCATAAGAAGCAATATATAGAAAATACTCATTAGTGGAAAATATGGCTCATCCAAAGCAGAACCTCTTCACCCAAATGAACTCTACCAAACACAGTAACACTTTGTACGTTGCTAAGAGGAAATAACATACACCATATATCTAAGGGATATGTCTCTCTATTCATTGTTAAACAATGCATTAGGCTTCTGGGAAAGGAAAAAAAAAAGAAAAATTCAGAAGAATTTAATATTTTGCGATTTTATTGGTGTGAATAAGCCATAAGAACACCAGGACTTTAGGTAGTGTAATACATTTCTCTTTTGTTTGTCTATTTGCATTCACATGCCATGAAAGCTGCCAATTTTTATTCAGGAGCCTGCATTTGCTTTTGCTGGCATTCAATGTAACTAATCAGCCTCTACTGATTCAAACATCATGATAATATAAATAGATACCCACTTTATCTACTCAAGTGGAAAAAATAAATATCATATTATATAAACATAATGCATTGCAATTGGCAATTAGATACTGCATTTAACTCAGGCTAAAACAATGTCTTAGGAAACCAAGGAATATGGGAGATCTCTTAAAACAATCATCGTACATGTGCATGCAGGAATAAAATATTATTTATTGCAATTAGCAATTCTCAACTTCTGTTCTACCTTGCCAACATACTTTTAAGTATACAGTCTTAGAGAGACATTAAAAACCTTAAATCTAGTGCAATTTCAGGTTAACTCAATGTAAGTATTAGTCTGTGACCATGCTTGTTTCCAACTTAGTGTATGTTAAAACAAATTTTAATTCCTTTGCAGTTTTTCTGAACAATTGTTAAGCTCCATTAAATGAGAAGATAAATGGGCTTTCTCATGATTCAAAAAAAGAAAGTAGCCCAACATGGTATTTCAGTCTTTATGTCCTGATTCTTCAAAATTCATGCTTCTCAAAAGATGATGCTCATTATTGCATTTACACCTTTTGTAACAGAAATCAAAAGCTTTGAAATTCCTTTTCACTTAAAAAGCTCTTGTTCATACTGAGATAATCCAGAAAAAGAATAAATTATTTTTATTATTATTGAAACCACTCACAGACAATAGAAAAAGTACAATTTTCTTTGCTACTACAGTCCTCTTTCACAAAACAAATAGAAAATGCTGTTTTTTAGAGACTAGACTCAAAATGCTTCAGCATCCAAACTAACTTTTTCCTAACTCTGACATGTTCTGACATTCAGCAGATGCATATGCATTGAGGTAGAACTTAATATTACCTGCATATTGAGAGAAAGATGCCACAAATTAATTATCCAAGACTGAAATTCCTGTAAGGAGGAAAAGAGAAGCTTTATTTCAGTCCTGTTTTGACACGTTCACTATAGATACAAGAAAGGCTGCAGTGAATAACAGGCCTTGTGTGAGATCCTTCAACAAACTGAAACTTTTAATGAAGGCTAAACTGAAAAATCACCATTTTTTGAGGATAAATATCTAACGAGCTCTTGAAAGCAGTGATTACACAAGAAATCCCAAAGTTTCCTTGAGTATGTCAATGACAACTTCCTTATACAAGTGGTTGATGTGCCAACAAGGAGAAGTTTTGTGTGGGGCCTTGTTCTCTCCTCTAGGGAGGAGCTGGTGGGGAAGGGGATGCCGCAGTGCAGCCTTTACTGCAGTGACCAACAGATGGTAGAGCTTGAGATCCTCATGGCAATGAGGAGGTCACGCAGCAGCCTCACCACTCTGGACCTCAGGAGAACAAACTTTGGCTTCTTCAAGGACCTACTTGGTAAAGTCTCATGGGAAAAGGCCCTGGAGGCCAGAGGGCCTAAGAATGCTGGCTGCTATTCAAGGATCACCTCCTCCAAGCTCAGGAAAAATGTATGCCAAAAAGGAGCAAATCAGGCAAAAACTCCAGGAGGCCCCCATGGATAAGGAGCAGCTGAGGAAAGCCAGAAGAGAAAAAGAAGCTTTCAGAAGGCAGAGAATTCCTAGCAACCTTCCAGTGCCAGAAGCTGTGGGGAAGCTGGAGAGAGACTCTTCATCAGGTACTGTCGCGACAGGACAAGCAGTAATGCATACAAACTGAAAGAGGGGAAGTTTAGGCTGGATGTTAGGAAGAAATTCTTTACTGCTAGGGTGGAGAGGCACTGGAAGAGGCAGCCCAAGAGGGCTGAGGATGTCCCAGCACTGTCAGTGTTTAAGGCCAAGCTGGATAAGACCTTGAGCAATGTGGTTTATTGGAAGGTGCCCTTGCTCATGGCAGGGGTAATTGGAACTAAATAATCTTTAAGATCCCTTCAAACCCTTAACATTCTATGATTCCTTTTTCTACTATTTTGTCTTGGTCTTGAGCATGCTATCTATGGTAACTCCATGTGCATAAAAAGGGAAACATCATCAGATCTGGTAAAAGAGAATTGTGGTTTCTCAGGAAACATCAACCTAATATCAGTGTGTGTTACAGAACATGAGGAAAATAATTTCCTATTTGATTTTTCCTTCATGTGTTTAGAAAAGAAAGGAGCAATTTGTTACGAAATATTTTAAATGGTTATGCAAATTAATAATTGTATGCATGATAACTATATATTCATAACTGTGTGTTGAACAGCTAGATAGGGAAGGCAGAAGGAAAAATATTATTAGAACAGAAGCTAGAGACTAAAGCTCTACCTACAGCCAGCATAGACCAGAGAATATTAATGTTCTGCTACATTGATAAATCTTATCAATGAAGCATAACAATTCTCAATCTTCCTTTTGAGAATTTTTCATCATAATTAAGGTCCCTCTTCCCACAAGTGCACATAGTCATTCTCTCTAGCCAAGGTCAATCCTTTAAATTTCAAACTTTCACCTTTCAGCTTTCATAAAATGCAATAATTTGTCCTCTCAAATCCTTCCCACATCCACAAGTCCCAGGTCTCTTTTAACTGCCATGATGACTATTTCACTGACCTATCTATACTGAATCAGAAAAAAATGGAGCACCTTTCCTTAAGAGTAACTTCTATGAAAAAATGGTGAGAAGGAGCAGCAAAAAAAATCAGGAATGTCACATATCCCAGGAACAGATGTCAGGAGGGATTTTTGGGGCCTGATCTCATCTCTGAGATCTCTCATGCACTGACTATGTGAGCTGTGCAATATCTTTGGGATGCTCTGAGTGGGGCCACGAAAGAGAAAGCAGCCAGCAGAAGAGGCAGCAAATGCAAGGCTGTGTATGAGGAAAGCTTTCATTCTCTACTTTTTGCTCTGGCCTTCACTAGGCTGAGGATATGTGCAGAACACTGCTTATCCTGAAGTGATAAATGTGACAACATAAAGCAAAACTCTGAAAAGTGCAGAGCTTCTTGTCTGTTTGATTTACTTGTCATTGCTGTCTTTATCTGTGTGAAACATGGAAACAAACAAGAAAACAGGAACCCTAAATATTTGAAAAGACATTTGATGCAGCAGAAGTAAACATAAAAAGTAACAAGCAGTTTTCCTATTCTGAAAAAATCCACCATTTCTTATGGGGGATAGAAATAGGAATCCAGTCATTACTTAGATGAGACAATTAGAAGCTGGGGAAGCTCAAGACAAAATGTTTATTTGTTTTGGTTACTGTTTGTGATGAAGACACACAGCCCTAGAACTGATATTAATGAGATTAAGAAAAACTTTGGTTTATATGCAAATTATAGAGCTCATGCATGCATTCGTTTTTTAAAAACAGTCTTACTGTTTTTTAAAAATCTCAATTTAGAGAAGGACTACATTTTAAAAAATTGTTGCATTACTGGATTATATGCAATTTATTCCTTGTTACAGCAAAAAGCTGGTAGACTTGGTTTGGACTTGTTCCTGGCTTCACTTGACTTTTTTACATGTTTTGTGTTTCATATTCTCTCCTTATAATTGGTTTTTTGTCTTGCAGACAAGACGGTATACTAAGCTGGTATGCCATTCCATTCTTGAGCATGTAGCATGATGATATGACTTAGGTAACAAGGTTGAAAAAAACTCATTTAATTTCCTCTGGGTCCTGGTCTGTGAAGGTTATGTTACTTTGGCTTTGGTGGAATGTCATGGTTATGCTATACATGGTCAAAATTTGCATACTAAAACTAGATTTTTGCTATATGTTTCTGGAATCAAATTTTGGGTGGCTACATTTTGGTTCAATATGAACCAACTCCTTGGTTGGAACAAACAAGGACAAACTCCTTAACTTTTCAAATAAAAGGTTCTCGGTTTTATTTATTTTCATTAAGACTCACACAAATTAGTATTTTAATAATCTCATTGTGTATTATTCTAGATAAGAGGTAATATCTGGCAAAATAAAGTGTTCTAGTATGAAAATTGTTATTAAATGAGAATAGTTTCTCTATCTTGAGTCACATTTTTTCAGTCCCTTCTGTTTCTGCTGTTTTCTGTCAGCAATTTTATTATTTATTAATTTTTTTTTTCCGTATTGATGGTACTAAATTTACTCCTGAAAAGTTATTTCAGCCCACTCTTAAACAATGGCAGCAAAATATATTTCTAAACACATTTGTTTTACCTTTCTCAGACTTTTGTTATCTGAACAATTTAAGACATTAGGAAAGGGTCTTGATAAAAAGGGCCACATGTACTGAGAAAGAAAAATATGTGTTTGAAGGAAAACAGTGAAATTTAATGCTATCATAATAAATAGCATACTCTAATCAGTCTCTTTTTTCATGTGAATTTGAAAATCCTTCTTCTCTAGCACTTGCTAAAGGCAATTATGCAAGAGCAAAACCACACAGCTACTGCTGAAAACTGCCAATAGATTCTGAAGTGTTTCAAACAATAATTTATTAGATTGCCTACACACTTGTAAATTGTAATAACAGGACAGCAGGCTGATGAGAGTAAACAAAAAGCTTCCAGGGCAATGCACCTAACAAAACACAATAAGTTAATATTTCAGTGATAGTCTGCAGTCTATACTTATGCTTGAGAGAATGCCTGCCTTCTTTTATTTCTCAGTATTCCCTGAAGTATTAGCTACAAGCTAGTGAAAAAAAATTCAGGGATTTTCATTATAATAGGATGATTTCATTTGAACTTCTGAATATATTTCTGCTGTTTGAATGAAAATCTATGATGTTTGAACCAATCATTTCCTCACCTTTGTAACAACAAGAATTACACTTTACCTGTGAGCAGAAGTGGATTTTATTCTATTAAATGCTCTGGGTTTATATTTTGGACACTCTGATGGCAAGCAGAACCATGTGAACTATCCCCAAACATTAAATTTTGAACCACAGTTTCTTGTCCTTTTACATTAACACAGATCTGAATAGCTTTGATGAGTACAGGATGTTTATTCTTGGTCCAAGTTAAAGCATCTGAAAACAAACCTTTGACTTAATATAGCTATTTTCTTAGCTATAGAGTTGATATTGTATAATTTGGGCACATAATTTCAAAGTATGTGTTACAGATGAGGTAGCAAACACTGGTGACTTTCTTTTCCTTGTAGGAATTGAGTCCTTCAAAACTTTTCAAGTTCTTGTTCGTGAGAAGTTTAGTTTCATACATACCATACTACTAATTAGTAGCAATGATTAGAAAGTATTGCTGATATTTTCATTAAAACCAGACAGAGTTTCGAGAATGAACAAACCATACCATGATCACATGTGTCAGGAAAAGTAATTTAGCACTGACAGACTAATTTCAAAGGACTGATGATTTTGCATGTCTTGTATAGAGGTTGGTAGCACCAAATGAAATTCCTTAACTTATTTTAATCTCAGATAAAAAGTAATTCTCATTATTTCTTTCAACTTGACCTTTTCAGTCTGACTGGATTTTAATCTTCTACAATGCTGCCCTGGAAAATAAATTTCCCTCTTTCTGTTCTTAATCACAATATTCCGTGTTAGAGGACACACAGAATAAACTTCTTTTAACTACATGACTGAATTAAAGATCAAACTTTTAGGAAAGGACTGTTGATACCTCAGCTTTAAAAGCAATATGGATATTCAGTTCCAGAGCTGGATCATTAACAACCCCTGCTAAAACCCACAGGGATCGACAAGCTCTGCAGGTGCCTGAGGCTTCCAAAACACACAATGTTTTGCTTCTGCACATGTCCAAATGTCTGAGTTACAACAGTGCTGAGCAGCCAAGAGAAACTGCCAGTTATATTTATCTACATGAAATCCTGAATAATTTACTAGAAATATATTCAGAGTGCCAAATTACAGTGAGACACCAGAGTGCTTTTTGAGCAAAGACACTGTATATGTGATATGTGTAAGGTACTGAAGTGCATGAAAGAGGTTCATGTGTGTGTGTGTGTGTGTCTTTTCTGCCAAAATAAGAAGGCAATGTATTTGAAATATAGCTGTTTGATACATTAGTATGATATTTGTTGGTTGTTTCCTTGAAGATGCTTAGATGGCTGAGGAACTGTTAAATTTTCTTTAATCTACTAGAAGATGATGGGTGCAAGACTGCTAAACTATGATGTGGTGAAACAAACTCAAAATAAAAATTGTTTTCATGGGTGCACAGTTCAGTCACTGGCAGAGTTAAACCAGAGAGATGGTCAAGACAATGATGAGTATCAGACAACTCAAACTCTTGTAAAACTGAGAAGGTTATGGTGGTAGAATAAGGAAAATAACAATGTGCTTGTATCATCCAGTCTGTTACTTTTCTTCTTTGTGCAGTTTATACTATTTTTCTTTCTACTATTTTTTCTTTGCACTTGTCTTTCCTGACATAAAGACCAGCCTGAACAGAGAGGCAGTATAACACACAGAGTGAAGCAGAGGGGTCCATACCCTGCACATAGTGCTGCCTGCTGGTAATAGCACACCAGCATAGTAATAGCAGTATTTGGCATGTAGAAGACTGTATGGATGGCTGTGGCCAGGTGTTGACAATGAGGAGCAACAGGACTGGCCTCTGAGGGATGAGCTGGGGCTATCCCATGCTGACACAGGGGGATTCAGTTGGACCCAAAGTCCCCCGACACTGCATGCAGCTGAGACCCACAGTCATAAATGTGGTGCCTCTGGGAAAGTATGCTTAAGAAAGGGCAAAAATGTCAGAGAGAAAGAGAAATGAGAAGGAAAAACACAGGTGAGAAACAACTCTGAGAACAGCACATCGTTAATGGAGGGAGAGACACTGCTGCAGACGCTAGAGCAGATAGTGCCCTGCAGCCCATGGAGCCACCACATTGGAGCAGGGGAAAAGTGTGTTGAGAAAGGAGCAGCAGAGAGGATCCATTATAAACTGGCCACAGACCCCATTCTTTATCTCTCTGCACCCTTCATTGAGAGGAGGCAGACGAGCTGCAAATGAAGGAATGAAGTTGAGCCTGTGAAGAGAGGTGGAAGTGGAAGGAAAGTGTTTTTAAATTTGTGCCTTAATTTCCCACCATCCAGATCGATTTCAATTGGTAAAGAATTGCATTAGTTTTGCCCCAGTTGAGTCTGTTTTGCCAGTGATGGCAGCTGATATGTGATATCCCTGATTTTATCACATCCATGACCTTAATCTTATTTTTTTCCCTGACCTACTGAGAAGGAGGGGTAGTGAGAAAGTACCTGGAGGGGTGTTTGGCCATTAGTCAAACCCAAAATAGAGGTACAAGTGTTCACCTACTGAAGCAATTGAGCATCTCAGGATCTCATTATCACTGCTCTTTGTTGAAAACAAAGCTGCAACATTGGAAGTTAAGTACAGCATATTAAACCAAAGCCATTAAAATGAATGAGTTAAGCAAAAGCTCTGAACATCATGATTTTGGTTGGATTTGATGAACTCAGCACACCAACACTCTGTAGCATACCTTAAACCTTGCAAAAATTATGTGTCTCTCTAAAGATAAATTAATAATTTACCCAAATTTAGCCTTCTACTTTCAACTTATATGCCACCTATATAGTGTGCTGAATATCTCTCTTCCACCACTCCAGCACTAGTTAAATCCTCAACTTGCCTTTCTCCAGAATGGGCTGGAACTAACAGTGTCTGAACTACTTGGTGATTTTCTACAGTAAGAAACCTGGGCAAGAGCCAGACATTTTATTGTTCAGCCTATGCCTTGCTTTCTTGGGTAAAACAGCTGAAGACTGTTCCCTGCAGAACCTGATGCATCTGACAATAAAAAAGTCTTTCCTGTATTTCTTTCCCCCTTAGAGAGAGATCATTTAATGTTCAGTGATATCTTGCTATTCAAAATACTAATTAATACAACTAGGTTCTATAATTAAACCAGAAAGTTGAATTGTCCTGAGTGTTGGAGGTTTTATTTAGTTGAAAAGAAGTAGCTAAGACAGCTGGAGAAAAAGCAAAAGTAGTTAGTCTTATCCAGCTATTTATGTGATTTTTGATTACTGACTGCAGGCCTTGGTCTATTAAATTCTAGTTTTAAATTAAAAATTTGTAAGAAGTGATGCTTCTATCTCAACTACATACATAGTAAAAAGAAGCAATAAACCCCTTTGTTCAGTAAGTACTCACATTTCCACTCTAAGTGAAAGCATAGTCCTGACGGTGTGAGTAATGTAATTCTACACAAGACTGTTTGAGGACCCCAAAAGTAGAAAGGCACCTTTAACACTGTAGTCTTACGATTTCTGAACTACTAATGAATGGCTGAACCTACTTCAAGAATCTAACTATTTATTATTAAAGCACTGAGGCTGGCTTCATCTGGCTAAGAATTGTTCTGGCTCTGAAATCATTGTAGGGCTGGTCAAGAGACGCTGCTGAGAAGAGCAGAAATGAAGTTCCACCTAATTAGTCATCACTGATGAGAGATTGAAAGCACCTGGCTCATCAAATATAACAGCTAGTTCTTATTCTAGCAAGCGTGATCTCTCTTGTTGTGTTTTCATATTAAGTAACAAATTTGTAGCCGCTTCATATTGTGTGTGGACCAGGATATGGCTCCTAGTCTGGAAGGAGAATACAAGAGATCTTGCTAAGGTAAAAAGTATAACTGTATTCTTTCTGAGCTGCAGAGAACAAGAGTCAACTCCACTTTGCCTGGAGCAGGAAGGAACACCAGCCAGAAGTATACTCTTGAGGGAGGTACAACATATGTCCATATGTCACATGTGGAGAGAAGTTACTTCGAGTACAGAACCACTGGTTCAATCACAGCTCTTGTATGTTTAGCACTTCAGAAAATCAGGGAACTTATTTTTCTGCTCAACCAGGACTTTTAAAACCTGATGTTGTCACTCATTTATTCATTCTCCATTCTTCAGCTTGATCAGAGTGATCAAGAACAGGAGGTTTTTACACAAAATTGTGTAAGTAAATTCAGAAATATTATTTTCATCCATTATGTAACCACTTCCTTCTGAGAGGCAGTCTATGCTCTCTCTGGTGTGATGGGTAAGGTACTCCCACACTGAATCACAATGGCTGGAAAAAATAGAAAAAAATTTCTCGGGAAAAAGTCTATTCAAAAGTCAAACCTGAGGAAACAGTCTATCTCTAGCTTCCCTGATATCAAAAGAGATTGGTTTATAGTTGAATTACGAAAAATTAATATTTCTACTTTGGCAGACTGAAAGGTTTCAAACTCACTTGTTCCACTTCCTATATAAAAACCATCCTCTTTTGCAGCTTTGCAGAAAATATTATTTATTCGTAAAAAATTTCCATTGTGGAGAAAATGCATTTTCTGTCGACACAAAACATGATATATCAGAGATGTTATTTTTCAGCTAGAAAGCAGATATCTGCATATATATTTTCTAACTGTGTATTTGGTATATCCTGTGTTTATACACAGAGATCTTGAAATTGTTCATGAACACAATTAACTATTGAATCCTGTATTTCTTCTGATGGCACATGCTATCTCACATATATATATATATATATATATATATATATATGTATATATATATATATATATATATATATATATATCTCCCATATACCATAATTAGTAGAGAAAGTCAGATGTCTTTGTGAGGTGATTTTGATTTTATAGAATCATAGATTCATAGAATCATTAAGGTTCAATAAAACCTCAAAGGTTCCTGGGTCCCATCTTTGACCAAACATTACCATATCAACTAAACGGTAGCACTACATGCCATAGTGAATAATTTCTTGAGTTGATTATCTCTTCCCATTGCCTCCAAAGGACTTACACCCAATCACAGTGCATACAAACATATTTGCAATTAGTCTACATCCATATCCAATTAATTTGTCCCCATTTTTTCAGTTCTCGACCTCAGGAAAAGAATAAATGCATGCTAGGTTCTCTTAACACATGCAACTCATCCTGACTCAGAGGATTCATACTGTGAGAATTTAAAAATTTCCAGTACAGGAGCTTTGTGATTTCAGTTTTCCTTCATCATGTTAGAATTAGAATGACCTTTAGCTGCAATTAGATTCCCATAGATATGTCTAGATAATTTTCTAAAAGATGATTGACCAAATATTTAGATGGTGTCACAGACTGATGTTTAATGCAGAACACTTTATGAGTGGTTCTTCACTTTTAAAGAGCTTTGTTAATATACTTCTTTAACCAAATCCCCCATTAAAAAAAATAAATATATATATACACACATGTGAAATAGTTTCTTTTTTTCTCCTGACAGTTATTCTTCTGGGGGGCCACAGGGCAGAAAAATCTCTGACAGGAGAAGTATTTCCTTTGTTGAGGTAATCCTAACAGACTAATTTATTTGGCCATGAAAGTTGTTCTTTTTAGAGCACTTTAGAGCATAAGCAGAGCAATGAATGCTTGAAAGTGCATGGAATTTGATTTACATTTTTAGAACAAAGAAACAAATGAAAATGTGACTATTGTCTTTATCTTCAGTGTTATTGTATGTGGTATCCTTCTATAATCTTCTCTTGTAATGATACTTAATAGCTGCCTTTGAGATATTAATGGAAATTGTCACAGGCAAGGGAGATATTACTGCATCTAATGAAGCAAAGGAGGACTGAAAGGAAAAAAGAACAATAAGTGAAATCTGAACAAATAAAAGAATTTAGCTTATTTTTTGAAATTTAACCCTTTACATGGATAATTGTCATAAAATCAAACTAAGCAAATACAGTTGCTATTTAAAAGTACTCTCTTCATGAAAGCTTACAGAGCAGTTACAGTACATAGATTTCAGATATAAGAATTTAAGTGTATATGATTTGTCAACCCTTAACACATCATTATCTCAATACTGCTATAAAATATGTCCAATTTTTCATACACTGCACTAAATGAATTCTTTCTGACTGAACATTATGCATGCTTCAAATAATTGATAACTAGGAGGATAAATAAAAACATTTTATAAGTAAAAAGTGTAGTTTGGCTAGAAGATACAGCTCTTGCAAAATACAAGCATGGGCATCATATTTAAGCGTATATCCCAGTATCTCTGCACTCATCTAATGTCTAGAAAAATTACTATTGCATAGCAAGCATTTGTCCTGACCAGCTAAAAATGAAGCACATAAGATGAAGCTGTAAAATATAAACTAATATCTTAATAAATATATTTGCATTTTGTAGCAAGCCTTCCATTATTGTTATCTTTCAGTAATGGAATATTCAGTGAAAGACAAAAATAACACCCAAATAGAAGCTATTTGACTTCACAAAAATTTGTTCATTACTCGATTTTCTGACTTATTTTTTTCACTACTTGTTCTTCTGTTTTTCTTTTTTAAAGAAAAAATTTTAAAACACTCTTTAGTTTTAGTTAGAAGATATTTTATTTAAACTACATTTAAAATTAAACCTAAATATATTTAATGTTATTTAACTAAATATATTTAGTTAAAGAATAAAAAAATGAATATTATATTAAATCTGCATGAAGATCTAAGTTTGTTTCAATTAGCTTGAATGATTACAATTAATGGAAAAATTTATTTGGTGTACTGAATGTCTATGTTTTGCCATAGTTTTGAAGAAAGTAATGTAATGGAATTCACAAAGTTTTTGACTTAATCCCTGAGAAAACCTTTTGTTGAAATGATTAATCTGGAAATGATAGTAATTTCTGCCGGTAAATCTTTGTTTTTCTATTTTTCTATATTCAGTGTTTGTAATTAAATGCTTCAGAAATGCATGCAAGATAAAAAAAGACAACCAAACTTCAGAAAGCAAGGAAAACCAGGTTGGCTTTTTTTTTTTTTTTTTGTTTGTATTTGATTTTTGTTGGCATTTTTGTGGGTTTTTTTTTTTTTCCTGCTTGTTTTTTTGTTATTGTGGTTTTTTGTTTTGTTTTGTTGGGCTTTTTTTTTTGTTTTTGATTTGTGTTTTTGGTTTGTGTATGTGCTTTTTTTGGTTGGTTTGTTGTTTTTTTGTTTTTTTTTTTTTTGAAGCTGTGCATTGATTACAGAACAATCAGATCTATTACATCTGAAATCTGGAATTACAATTATTACAAAAAAAAAAGTAGAATTTCATTAAAACTGGTTCATTTTTTAATATGCAAACAGAAAAACATGCTTGCAAATCCAAGCATCTTATATATATACTGTGTATGCAATGTTGTTTTACACATATAAAAATGTTATAACATTATTTTTATGTATTTTAATGGAATTGTAATTTTCATCCAGCCAGAATTTTAAAATACGAGCAGTCAAAAATCATTATTTAATCACTAAAAAAGGAAATTACCAAGTGACTTTCTGACAAGAAAAATTAATTTACAGAATTTTGTTTATGAAATTTGCTGTCTGTTCAAATGTATGTACTTAGATACAAGATATCTGTTTAAAGAAATTCCAAACTTGTTCAAATGCTATAATTATGAGACTTATCAGCTGATAACATCAACGACAGAAATATAAATCCAAGGGACAAGGGACCTGATATTATGTAATAAACAGCTATATATCCCTGCTACAATTACGCTTATATTAAGAACATGATCAACTTTCAGAGGCAGATGAAAATGTAGCCAGTCAGGCATCAGTGGGAAGAGCAAAATTTTAAGAAAATGAACCAAGATAAGAAAGATTAAAACAATATAATATGTTTCTAGATTTTCAGATGATTAATTCAAAATTCTACTATTAAAATCGTTAGCTAAAATCACATTGATTTAAATATATGCTCAGCAATGTAACAACTGGATTGCTTCTGAGTCTAGAAGTCATGTAATACTGAAATGAATGAAATAGCAAAGCACTTTCTTTTACAGGATATACACTTGCTGATGGATTCTCAGACAAAAGCAGAGTTTGGCCATTCACATGCAGTGCTCTTAGATAAATTATGCCATGTGTTACTGTACAGAAGCCTGAGGTTTCTACTACAAATCTTAAGGGATATGTGTGAAGTGTGAACAGGAAATCCCTAGGGACTATCTATTATGCCTAAAATTTTATACACACTATATGAAAAAAATGAAAATCCCAACTGCTTATACACCAGATTATATGTATATACAAAATCCTAAGCAATCATACCTTTTGTGGCTACTTTAATGTTTTCATCTTTTTTTCCTGACTTTGAGTCATTTTGAAAAACAAAAATACCCTGAGCAAGCTTGTATTCAGATGATTCCTAAGTCATTCTACTAAATATGAACTATAATTTTTGCTTGAAATTTGTAGCTGGCCAACATTTTCTGTGTTAAGATTGTGACTTGTGAACTGAGCACTTGAAACTAATGTTCCATTTAAATCACCTGTGCTACTGCAGAAGAAAGAAAAATATACATTTTCTAAGGCTTTGGGGGGAGGTATTTGTTGACCCTAAAATAAGTTACAGAACATTCCCTTCATTTCCAGACTGTTAATGCTTATCCATGGCTTAAGGAAGAATACTTACTTTTTCTCTTCAATTGTGAACATTACAAACAGAGATTAGTGGCCTTTCACTTCAGAGCTGTCAGAGTTAAAGTGACACGAAGCTATTAACATTCTGTTGCAAGTGGCCAGAAGCTTCCTCTGAGATTCCCCTGTTTTTTGTATTTTAAGATTTTTTCCCCCGCCTAAAGATCACTAAAACCCTTAGTCTGCAATGTTTTCATGATGCTCACCCATTCCCTTTTAACCTGGATCGGGCCCTGGCAGTTCTCCTTCGCAGCCCCAGATACTATACACTTCAAAAAGTTAAATTATCCCATATAAACTATTTTATGATGTTCCATATGAAAAAGTTTGAATGCAAGAATTAGAAGGCATCCAACATATCTCTGAGATGACCAGTTATAAAAGGAAATTAGTATGCAACAGTCTTGTTGGATTTATACTTCACTATCTCAGGAGCTCGCCAAAAATACGCTATCAGTGCATATCTCTAAATGTGAAACAAAATCCAAAAATTAGGAGAAGCAATGGACAGGAATCTCAAGAAAGATTAAGCAAAGGTACATATGAAGTGTTTATACTTTTGTGTTCTGTTACTTGTTACTTTTCACTTCTTTGGTACTGTATGGTTTCCTAGCTGTTTATAAAATCCCTGAGAAAATGAAGACATCTTTCATTTACAGGGTTTTTCAAGACAGCTTCCAGAATCTCTGGATAAGATTTAACCTGTGTGAAAATTTGCCCATTTTATAGTAAGCATAAACAGCTATTCACATATTATAGAGACTTAGTGCAAATGGCCTCCATCGTGTGTGGAACGGAAAAAATTTTCCACTTTGCAAACTCTGGCAGGGACCATTTTCACTGCTGTAGAGATGTGAGGTGAAACTTTGGTCACTGAATACACTGAAGTTTTGATAACAACTTTAGGCAGCACCTCACGAAGTTTTATGAGTTGGGTATTAAAGACTACTTCTTGTAGCTATAAACCTGTGTGTTACTATCCATTTGCACATCCTTTCACACTCTTTTACTTCTTATTCCACTCAGATATTTTCACCTTTGAATAAGATTTCTTTTCTTTTCTTAAAATTTTATATCAAATATTTCAGTGTAGCTCTCTTTACCTAACTGCTTTCATAAATGCTATTAAAGCCATGTTGTTTTTACTTGCAGTAGAGCTAAATTTTGTGCTTTTAAAAGGCATAAAAATTTTCAGAGAAACAGTAACTCATATTAAGTTCATCCATAATGTTACTATGAGAACCCAGTGACATTTACAATAGCAGTCATAGCGAAAAAAGAGAGGAAATAATTTTTTTTCCTGTTAAAAACTAAGTGGCTTTTTTCAGCTTGCAGAAGCAGCATTTCCCAGCTCTTCCTCATTCAGGAAATTATGGTTTTGGTTGCTTGAAGGTACCAGATTTTAGTGACCTTGAGCTAAAATCCTTGACCTTGATCAGCAATTTGATTTTCCAGTATTTTCCAATGCTGGATATGCCCGTAGCCATTTTATTACTTCTAACTTTTATGAAAAATAGACAGTCTGAAAAAACTTTTTAAAATACAAACAAGCACACAATTGGAGTAATTTCTTTAAAGTTTAAAATTCTTTAGGTACAAAGAACTTGACTGTAACCATGCAGAAATAATAATGATAGTTTTCCAATACTTGCCTGCACTTTCAAAAAAAACTGGAATCAATTTAACTGAACCTCAGAGAGATAGGTAAACCTATTATAGCTAGTTAATTCATAGAAACTCTTCAGAAGGTGTTATCACACTTTATAAATTAGGAGAGATATATGGAGATGAAAGCTTAATGTAAAAAACTGAGGCTAGAACTCAGTCCTTATCGTGAAAGACCCCACCAATGAATGGATTGGGATGCTGCATGCTCATACCATGACATATTTGTAAAATGAAAAAAAAATTAAGAAATTAAAAAATTGTGCTTGAAACAGGATTGTCAAAAAAGCAAGATCAGCAACGACTTTGTTAAGGAATATACAGAAGTCTTCATTTTAAATGAAAGAGATCACAGCTTTTTATATACACATGGAAACTGCTTTTATAATTTTAACTATCTCTATAGACAGTTTCACTGATATTGGGATAAAGTTTTAAAACTATTTGAAAGTATATAAAATCCATTTAAAGTTTAAAAATAAAATAATAATAAAATGTGCTAACTAACTACTAAATAATTTTTTAAAAAACAAAAAATAAAGACCCCCACCTCCCACAAACCTCTTGGGCTGATTTAACTGAAGTAGAAGAGACATCCAGGCATAGCAGAATATGATTCACATGAAACCTCAAGAGTCAGAAACAGAATGACATTCCCTCCTTCTAAAACTGTGGGGAAAGAAAGCAAGAAAAACAACAGCCCTCTCTGTAAATTATCATCTCTGATTACAGGAAAAAAAAAAGAAAGAGGGAAGCACGAAGCATGTTGCAGTGTAACGAGCACTACCTGAGAGCTGCACTTCCCCGCACATGGCCCCATTCTGTACATAGTGAAATCAGTAACAAGGGTTCTTCTTGACTTGAGTGGATTCAAGATTGAGTTTATTGGCATTGCGCCCAAGAGGCATCATTGAAACTGTAAGAGCAAGGCCAGAGACTCCAGTGGGAATCCATGCATTGACTGAAGCATGTCCTTAAGCAGATATCTGAGTCCCATAAAGTCAACAGATTTAAATATGTACTTTAAACCGAGAACATGCTTTGTTGAATCTTGGCCTTTGGCAATTATTTGAGACATCAAGTTTTACTTACTTTACAGCTAAGCTGTTAAAACATTTTGGAAAAAACATAATGTCAGTGATCATCTTTATTGATGTTTTTAAATGAAAAAAATAATTCCTAAAAGTATTATTAATTAATAAAATGACAAGGGCATACTTAGTGTTATCATAATAAGGATTTGCTCTTGTCATAGCTGGAAGAACAGCTATATCTAGTAAATTGAAAAAAAACAAAACAAAGCATCAGGCTTAAACAAGTTGTAGAGATATATATAGGCCTTGCTCATAAAACTATAGTTTTAGGGATTCCCGTTCTTCACAGGCACTTGCAGAAACCTGAAGAGCTGTGAACTTTGTTCTGCAGAAAATTATATTCTTTAAATATGGATACTACAATTATGAAAATTTCTCATGAATTTTGGCACTTCATAAGTATCTAAATTAACTGGATTTGATAGATATTCAGGATCTTATAAAACCAGAATATTTATCAAGATAAATTTCAGATTCAAGAACTTCATTTTTACTATGAGTTTCAAAAGGATTTTTACAGGCACATTTGTAGAGACAGGTATATACGTGAAGATGTAGATATATATTGTTTTTTAAATGTAGACATTTTTATTTTTTAAATTTTAAGTATAATTTAGAAAGACATAACAGTCTTTAGTTTTGTACTGGTTGAACTCTTCTTTCTCAATTTATTAACTGGTGTATTTACACTCTTGATCTGTTCACAATCACTTCAGTTCCATTAATATGTCTGATAACTATGAAGACTGAAAAATCAGTCTACTTTTATAAAATTTGTAGCTAAAAAAGATTGAACAACCCTTAATTATGAAATCACCCATACTGTTAAAAAAAAATTCTCATTTTGGTTTTTGAGATGCGTAAATATTGGTAAATATATATATAAATAATGATATATATATATATACATATATATATATATATATATATATATATATATATAAAATGAGTTATTCTTTTTGAACTTGTTTAACAATACTTTCCCAAACTCCCCTGACTTCATAAAATATGAATTTCCATATTTAGATAAAATTGCTTCTGATAATTCTTTTTAAAATTACGTCTTTTAAGAATATTCTAGGGAGTTTCTAGGAACAGAAGTTGCTTGTTATTGTGAAAGTGAGAGCATTTTATTTTTCTTTGTTTCGGAGTGTTCTTTCTTTGCTTAGCAAATCTGCTGATTGTCCCTAGGAAGGGACAAAATTATTTGCTTAAAAAAGATTGTACTCTAATCCCTTTTCCTACAATATCCTTAAGTAATTTATAAGTGCTTATTTCAAACTGAGGAGTTTGACAGTGCCCCTAGTGAATCTTGATATACATGCCTTACAATTCATACACAAATGATACTACATGAAATATTCATTAAGAATACTCTAAATTATGTACCAAACAACGAGGGTACTGTCATTGTCACACTTTTCATCTGGTAAATATCCCAGTGGGCACAATGAATTCACTTATATCTCACAAAGAGTTTCCCAACATGTTTCAATTATTTATCTTATGGCTACAATCTTCCGTGTGCACATTCTTGTTTTTGTTTTTCAGGCTTTTCTGAAACACACTCTCATATTCAGTGCAGTAAAATACAGAAAACCTTCAAAGAAAAGCATTAGCTTATACTTATCCAAAGTGAAATACATTTCAAAGTAGTTTGTGTGTTTAGACTGCTTTGATATCTGGTCACAGCATAAACAGAATAGACTTCAAGAAGAAATTGTTAAGTGTTTTTAAAACCACCAGATTTCCCCATTAACTTAAAGCGAAACACACTGGTAAGAGAATGTAGGAAAATGGATCTCTACCAAGTTTACAAGAGGCAGGCATCATACAATGGTAAGAAGCAACAGGTCTGTCATGTGATGAGATGAATGGTGTCATTTGTAACTTCTTGAAATGCAGATAGGGAGCACATGGCACTTCCTTGACACATGATGCCAAATGACATTTATCACTTAAAATAAGTAGCTAGAATTCTCAGACATAATAGATCCATTTGGAAAGTGCACAGAACAATGCTAACTTCTTACAAATATTTAACATCTTCTGTCGCATTTCATTATTCAATAATATAAACTAGCATAAACCTATCTTTTTAAAATAAATTTAATAAAAACTTAAATTCCTCTACCCACAATTTTAAGTGCCTTAAGCTACCTTTAAAGCAGAGATGGCTTGCAGGTAGGTTATGGAGGAACTGAGGATCCTGTATGACAGAAGAGAGAAGGCCTGTAAGAAGCAGCTTTTCTAATTTACATTTCTCTTCACCCAATGCTATAAATATAATATGTAAGCAAGGACAGGCTTGAACCTGCCTGGGCTGATGACAAAGCTAAGAAGAGAATACAGACTATGACATTGTAATACCAAAAGAAAATTCCATTTTCATTCTCTGGTTTACCAAGGGGTCCGGGGGACACGGTGGCTTAAATGGTGCCCCTCCTCAGTTTGGTTAGGCAACCCTGCTACTGCTCCACAGCTGGTTGTCCCCACTGTTGATACAACTGTGAGGATGCTGTGCAAGCACATCAGGATTTAAAAAAACCTGTTTATTTTCAGCAAAGGAGAAGGACATGTCTAACCAGGAGTATCTTCCCACTGCAACACCATGAGTAGAAGTTCAGGTACCACAGTTGTGGTGAAAAAACCCATAAAAACAGAGACAGTGAAATGGGAGGTGATTTTCACTGCAAAGCTTGCATGGACACTGCATGCAGAGTTTATGAATGTTAAATTTTGACTATTTCAGAAAAAAACCATGCCGTTTTAAATATTGAAAGTGAGTAAAAATAAAACTTTCTTATGTATTTATTCTTCCATATTTCCAACAGCATTGCAGGATATATTTTATTTGATGTATGAAACCACACTCCTTGCAAAAAGACATTAATTCTTGTGTTTTTAAGAATATGATTATCATTTCTCCTTTTCTGATTGTTCTACAAGGAGAAAAACACTAAATTATGTATTTTTATTTTATTTATTGCAACTACTAGGTCTCAAAATTCAGAACTAGTATTAAAAAAAAAAACTCATTTAATCACTCTTGCTAATGATTAGTCTATTTTTAAAAGAACTGTTCACAAATAGAATACTACAGGGAGCTCTGCAAATATGTAGCAAAATTATATTAATAAAAACATAAATCCAAAGTCTATAGAAACTCTTGTTAGCATAATCAATTTTAAAAAAGTCTAAAAATAAATTATGTTGATATATCTGTGTGACTACTAACCTTTTGTGATTCATAGACTCTTGGGCACTTAAATTTTCCTAAAAAAATTACATATACAAACTTCTTAACGACATTTTGTGGCCATTTTAAAGTAATATATTTATAGATAAAAAAAAGTTGAAAACTTTGAGTTTAGTGATATTGGCATTATTTTTCTAAATCTTTTCAAATTGAATAAAATACATGTTTAATAAGAGACACTCCTGACCTTCATGCAAATGGAGAACAGGCAATATATAATTTGTTTCTAAGACATAGCTGAAAAAATTATAGCATTTTATTAACAAACTGTATTAACAAAATCTGTGTTTGCAGATTCTCTCTTTCAAATATTACTTCTACCCTCACTCTATATCCCTATTAGAAAGATAAGACATCTCAAGAAGGTATGCGATATATAAAAGGTTTTGTTGTTTCTTTCCGTACTCCCTTTTATTTGAAACTAATTACTCCCTCTTGCAGCATCCTGGGCAAAGCACCTTGGCATTGTATGTTTGCTAGAGAGAAGAGGCAAAAAAATGAAATTAAATTTCAGGTGGAAATCCTCCCTTTTATGTAACGCTTTACTGCTTAACACACATTGCAGCTATTGGTCAGCTGGTCTAAGTTCAAGCTAAAAGTTATGCTACAACATGACACTTTTATAAAGCTATTTCCTAGATTATTAAAACCTGCAAAAAGAAGATTGTAATGCAGATGATGAGTGTTTTTCTTAGGTAAAACAATGCTATGAATGCAATTGTGCGGGTCTTTTTTTTTTTTAAAGAAACAGCTGATTATTTAATATTAGATTGGATTAATGTGTATGTGCATATAAAACTATTAATAAACTCTCTGCTGACTTTCTCCCTCTCACTGACTTTCACCAACTGATGACAAAGAATTCTGGGCTGTGTAACAATTTCTGTCACTGATTTGCTATGGAACTTTGTGAGCAGGCTGATGTAAGGATTTAAATAATCTTTTAGCCTTGTAGCTGGTGCTTTTTTCCTCTGACAGAGGGCATGGTGGTCTACAGAGTTCATTTGTAGCCCTTTGAGGAGCTCTAAACAAAAGGCATGTGTGTAGCTTCTGGCTGGTCCTACTTTAATTTGATCACAGTGCCAGGTTAGGCAGTGCCATTCATTTCTGCTCCCATTTCACCCCTTACTACAGCAAGCAAAATGTTTGCAAATTTGCACAGCAGATTGTCAGACTGGTCCAGTTTTGGTTTTGAATTCCATTTCCTTAGTTTCCTAGTGGCATTCCATCCACAAACACAGTGCAGCCACTGCCACTCAGAAGCACAGTTAGCCATGTTTCTCAGGGTAATTGCTGAGTGATTAAAGTAATTAAGTGCCAAGTTTCTATTTTAATGGAAAGTGTCATACCACTAGCCCCAAAAAATTCTTCCAATTCTGTTTGTGGAGCACTTTTGTGTCCATCAGGGCATGTGAGCTTAAAGAAGAAAATTAAGTGATTTATTTTGAATATCCATTTCATAGAATAATAAGAATCCTAGAATGGATTGATTTCACTCCTCCATGCCATTGGTAGGGATGCCTTTCAATAGATCAGGTTGCTTGGGGTCCCTTAGAACCCAGCCTTGAACACTTCCAGGAACTGGGCATCTACAGCTTCTCTGGCCAACCTCTTCCAGTGCCTCACCAAACTCTAAGTAAAGAATTTCTCCCTAACATCTAATCTAAACATGCTCTCTTTCAGTTTAAAATCATCGTCCCTTCTCCTCTCACTGTCTGTCTCCCTCTTTTTTTCATAAGCTCCCTTAAGGTAGTGAAAGCCTGCAATGAGGAATGAGATCTCCTTGCAGCCTTCTCCTTTCCAGGCTGGACAACCGAACTCTCCTAGCCTGTCTTCTAAGAGAGATGCTTCAGGCCTCTGATCATCTTTGTGGCCCCTTCTCTGTTCTAACAGGTCCTTGTTCAGAACCTAGAGCTGGATGTAGCCCCCCAGGTCTCACAAGGACAAGTAGTGGGGTAGAGTCATCTCCCTCATCCTGTTGGCCACATCTCCTCTAAATGTGGTAGGTCTTCTGGGCAGTCTGCACACATGGCTGGTTCATGCCCACCTTTCAATCCACAGGAGCCCCTAAGTACTTCTTGGCAGGACTTCTCATAGTCTGTACTCATGTCTGGGATTCTCCTGACAAAAGTGCAGCAATTTACACGTAGACTTGGTGAACTTCATGAGGTTCTATGATTTCTCAAGTCTGTCTAGGATCATCTGCATGGCACCCCATCCTTCTTTTGTGTTAACTGAACAGTTTGGCTTCATGCTATTTACAAACTTGCTGGGGGTGCACTCATTCCCATGGTCTATGTCGCTGGTGAATGATGATATTTAAGAATAGTGTGCCCAGCAGAAGAGCCCTGAGGGACACCACTCATCCCCAGCTGTCGCTTGAACATAAAGTCATTAACTACATTCTATGTTCATCCAGCCCGCTGCTGTTCTGTTGAATACTCCATTCATCAAATCCATGTCTCTCCAATTTGGAGATAAGGATATAATTTGAAATAATATCAAAGGACTTATAGAAGTCTAGGTAATGGCATCAGTTGATCTATCCTTGTCTCCCACTAAAAGGCCACCAGATTGGTGTGTTTTGTCCCTGGTAAAGCAATGCTGGCTGTCTTGGATCACCTTGTCTTTTATATGCATTGGAGTACCTTCTAGGAGGATCTGCTTCATGGTCTTCCTAGCTGAGGCTCACTGGTCTGTAGTTCCCTTGATCTTCCATTCTCTCCTTTATAAAAATAGCAGCAACATTTCTTTTCTCTCAGTCACCTGAGACTTCACCTGACCACCATGATTTTTCAAATAGGATGGAATAGCTTGGCAACAACACCAGCCAGTTCCCTCAGGAATGCATGTCCTCCAATCCCGTTGTGACTGTCCAGTTTCATCAGCTGACCATGAAAGTGTGTCTTGTTCACAGTGGGAAGGACTTCACTCCCCCCATACCCACCCAGATGTCTGGGGACTTGACAGATGTGGAAAGCCTGACTGCCAGTGAAGACTGAGGTGAAAAACTCATTGAGTAACTCAGCCTCTTTCATATTGATCACCACCAGTTCACCCCTGCTTATTAGAGGAATACACTCTCCTTGGCCTTTCTTTTCTGACTATGAACTTATAGAATCCTTTTTTTTTCATGTCCCTTTCCAAGTAATTACCCAGCTTTGCCTTGGCTTTCCTGACCTCTTCCCTACATGTTCAAACCATATCCCTGTACTGCCCTGAGGGTCACTTCTCCCTGCTTCCACTGTGTGTGCATTTCTTTCTTCTCAATTTAAGGAGCAAATCTTTGCTCAGCCATGCCTATTTCTGACCTGCCTTGCTTAAACTCCAACATGTTCCTCCACACCTAAACATTATGATATGATCATATTTTGTAAATTAAAACTTATTTTATTTTGTTTTATTTTATTTTTGGAATAATGAACTCTAAGAACTATGAAAATAACTACAATCAAAAGTTCAAGGAAAAAGGATCTACTGCTTTCACACATCTTTGGGCTCAGTCTTGCACTTTGTACCTGAATGAAATTGCCCATCACATAGGACAAAACTCTCTAATGTCAACAAAGTTAACCCGCTTGACATATTTTCAGACAAAATGTCTGACTTCTCAAAAGTCAACCGATTTCAGTTTTTAAACAGAACAACTGCTTCCTTCACCTGATTTTATGAGGAACTTTGCCAGCAAAAAACCTGCACAAGTGGCCCCATTGTGTCTACTCGCCCTTGAATGATTGCTGCTTAGCAGTTTCACTTAAGAAAACTGTGCACAATCAAAGTTAGACAATGGGAAAAACAATTAATATGAATGACTCTTGGATCTCTGAGAGCCTTTGTTATGCTGCCACCAATGTACACAAGAAAGGAGCTATATATGAGACCATATGAGGTGATCAAAACATTAACCAGACATTGTAACCATTTTTCAATATTCTCAGCCCCGAGTGTGTGTTTGAAAGAAATGTGCTACTTGGAGCAAAGCCATTTTTTAGTGTTCATGCCCTGTATCTTTGCTTACTCATGGCGGTGGTGGTGACAGAAGTGCTGACTCCGGTCCCAGAAACAGCACTGGAAATACCTCCCTCTCCCTTCCTTGCATTCAAAGCTAACCCAGAGACCTGTGAAAGAGAGATGTGTACTTTTATAGCAGCTTACTTGTCCAGAAACTAGCACTGAAATGCATAATTTCATGGTTAGCTTTCCTAAAAGTACCCTTTAAATGATAATTAAGTCATAAATATTTGAGGCCAGGTTGCGATACTGTTCCTTGCCGTGACAGACGGTGCCGCCGAGGCTGCGTGAGCCTTGCTCCTGAGGGGCACGACTGTGCCTGGGCTCTACCAGCAGGGACCCCAGCTGGCTGGGAGCCCAACCCTAAGGGGTTGCAGTCCTTTGTTGTGCCCCTCTGGGATGTCTCACGTCTCTTGAGCTCTCTGAGCATGCCATGATCTGGGCTGTAAACTCTCACCTGGCTATGCTGCAGATCTACCTGCACCCAGGTGCTGCAGGCAACACAACATTTGAACCCACGCACAGCCAGCCAAGTGTACTGCCCCAGCTCAGGGCTGCGTGCATCCCTGCTTCCATTGGGAAAATCATCGTTATTCACACATCTTAAACTCCCACAAATCTTGTTATTTACAGCATGATATTTATTTATAGCTGTTTCATGAGGTATAATACGCTACAAAGCATAGCTATGTTTGTGTGTATATGCCTGTCTGCCTGTGTACATATACAAATCAAAGTATTAAAATTCTATCTGGTAAGTATTTGAGATTATTTTCAATCCATTAACTGAATCTGAAATACCTTTAAAAATAAATAACAGTTTTCTGTAACGACAATTACTAAGTGGGTAATTATTGGAGGCATAATACACAGTATACTTGGTGATATCTGAGTCAGGTTTATTAAGAATGCTATTTGTTAGGCAGTCTTTATAAACACAGTATGCTTTAGCCGCCAACCTGCTAATTGCTAGGTCATGTATCTAGTTTTAGTCAGGGTGATTTTCTTCCAGTACAAAATACAAATCTGTACAAATACAGATCTGTACAAAATAGCTGTTTGTGATATCTAATAAGATCAAAAACCTCATGAAATGACAGTAAATCAGAAAAGACTGTATATCACCAGGCCATGTGGGTACTTTGAGGTACTGCTTTCTATAATAGGGCTAAATAAATAATTGACTGATACTACTATTGCAACTACTACTACTGATAATGATAATCAGCATTAATGATAAACCTGATACACCTTTTAGGGTGTGTTAGTCACAGTCTCATTATTTATAGAGATATTTTTTGCTATGGTTTGACAAGGATTAAGAGGCAATTAAAACAGGGATAAGTAACTACTGACACTGTTGGTTGCATAGCCAGAAAATCCACAGCAATCCAATTGCAAGCAGAAAATCCACCGAAAAATTAGCAAATTTTTTTCCACCTGGCTCCAAATTAAAAGTGAAGCTGTGAAAAAGTGTGGCTGTGATCAAATCTAACCATTTTCATGACGGTCAGTGGCACAATCTCTGAAAACTTTTTAGTGTATTGTCATACCTCAATTTATTTTTCCCCATAACACTCTTTTGATAATTTTAGGAGGAGTAACTGGGCATATCAAGGCATATTTAGTCTGGTGCAGTACATATGAGACATTTTCTGTTCTTTTTCAAACATAGCAGGAGCCTGTGCCCCAGTCTAGGCATGTAAGTCTTTCAGCTTGGCACAAAGAAGTGCAGCATCCAAGACCCATGGCAACCTTGCCTATTTACCTTTTCTCACTCATTCACAAACCCGTATCTTAGAACACATTCCATGGCTCTTTTTTTTGATAGTGCAAGGTCTCTCATTTTAACACTGTTAGTGTAGGCAGAGAGAAACTAACAATGAAAAAATGGGAGTTGGATTAGGGTAAAAAGTCAATTGATTCTTTAAACAGAAAACCAGAAAGAGGGCCACACACTCAAAACATTAGCTCAAGCGGTTGGAATAAGCTTTTCCATCAAATTATTCAGATGTGCTGAAATTTATTGTAATATGATGACTAGCTACTGAATATAGACATTATTCAAACTTTTATTTTGGTCTTATTTTTAATTTTCTGATCTGATTGTATCAGTGTGTCAGGGATACATCAAAAGCACCACACTGATATCAGAAGGAAAACATACCATTTTCTTTTGGGATCTCAAATTGACAATAGAGAAAATATTAGTGCAAATGAAAATATAAATAAAAAATTGACGTAGTTCAGGATCTTGTAGCACATATGCTGTAAAAGTAACTTATAAAGCCATTTCAGGAGTGACCTACATATCAAGCCAAGTACAGCTCTAAAAGCTTCCACCTAATCCCTTACAGGGAAGCCAGAGTAGTTGGCATTTTACAACAGTCACTACATGGTATTATTGGCAGCAGTTGTACAAGCAGCACATATTAGACTAATTACCATTAAACTATATTAGTTTCTGTTGATTTCCTGGCTAAAAGTTCAGAAGATCTTACCTTTTTCCATGTGATGTGCTTGCCAGGTTTTACAGAATTCTCAGGACTTCATAAGTAATATAACACCTTGTGTGATGTAATTTCAATGCAGCAATTGTTTATCACAGAAATGATCCTCAGCCTGGCTCTGATCTAAGAAACTTTTGTGAATGCCACTTTGCCCTTGCCCACCTGTTTTATGTTTCTCCTCCTCCCCTTATCTACCTTTTCCACACAACAAGACAATCCAAAGTGTGGGCCATTTAAGTGTCACCAGGTCTGCAAGGTTCGAAAAGCTTTGCCAGTTAACATAAAACAAAATCACTGTTGGTTCCATGGAATCACATTTCTCCACCACAAAGAAAAATGAGAGGAGAGGAAAGGTAGCTTTAGAGTGGGGGTTTCAATGAGGACACTTTGTGAATGTGAATGGAAACTCTACATTCTTTGTTATTTTAACAGGCTGTGTCTGTTCTCCTTGAAAGAAATTGTATAAGAGAAGATTGGATTAAGTAGTTTTTATTTTATTTCAATGCACTTGTGCACTTTTACAAAGATCAGCTTACTTAGCCATGTAATAAACTCTTGTTTTACAATAGTAGTAGTGCATATTATACCACTGCAGGTATCTGTAAAGGAGCGAATCAGAGCAGGGAAACAAAACATTTGTTTCTTTGGTGAATGAAGCATATATCATTACCTTCAGTCAGTATGTCAGATATAACTTGAACCTTTGCAAGCCAATCAGAACAATGTGCAGGTGCCAGTTAATCAGCTTTGAGCAATTGTACCTATTCAGATCTCTACCTAATTCTTTGCAATTAAACATTTGATAGGTCACTGTTTATGATAAAAATCCTGAAGTTTTCTTAGAATAAAAACCATTTTCAATCTACCTAATGCATAACAAAATCTACCTTTTAGTGATTAAACACCTCCTCATTAGAGACATTTGCAATTTTGCACAGGTGTAATCTGCAGAAAAAAAGTATAAATACTTTAAAATATGAAAATCATCTGTATTGTTGTTAAATTATGAAAAATTATGTCTTCTAAAGAACTCCTTTAATCTTTCACCAAATTTAAAAACCTTAATTAAAGCTTTTACTATTTTAAAGTTTCTACTGCTTTCCTTGTACTTCTGGCTCTGTCTGAACTGGTTCCATTAGAAACAGGTTATTCAGTTGTCATTTCTAGTTGCAAATGAATTTTACCAATGTGATGTATTGGGTATAAAGTACAACGAATGTAGGTGGCCAAGAAACCAAATACATGTCAGTACTATAAGGAGCTTAGAGAAATAATAAGGCATTAGAAGGTAAGAAAATAATTCTGGATAAAATATGTATGTTTAAAGAAAAAGAAATAAGCTTTAATAAGTCTTATCAATGTCCCATTTTAGAAAGATAAATGATGTTTTCAAGTTTTCCTTTGCTGTATAGTTTTTTTAAATTTTTTTCAAATTTTTTTTTTAAAGGTTTTTTTCTGAAAGTAAAACTCTTTCTTTTGGAATCAGAAATATCTACAAAATTTTAACCTTTTCAAGTAAACATTAAGAACAGTCTAATAATGTTTAATTAATTACCTTTGAAAATACAGAAAACTTAAATAGAATTGATTTTCACTGAAAATATTCTGAACCATCCACAAGAAGGTTATCATACAATAAGTTGCTCATATAATTACCATACAAGAATTGATGAATAAAATAAGAATGAGAAATTCCAGGAAGATATTTAAAGGACTGTTGTATCAGGCAAAATAATGTCACTGTGAACAGGAAAAGGAAAGAAAAGGAGTAAAAATCGTGCACATTACGGGAAAAAATATTAAAGGAAGTTAATTTGGTCTTCCACTAAATGTGAGTTCTTCTGTGGAAGATAAACATGCAGATATTGATTGAAAATACTTTACATGAATCCTGGAAAAAAACTTATGGTATCAAATAGCATTAATCATGACAAATTTGCAGAGAATTAAATTATTAGATGCTATTAGAAGAGGGATTCTCACTGTTGAGTTGTTCTAGAAAGATAAGGTATCATATAATCTTATCAAAAATATATTTGGGAAAATTTTCCAGTATAGTAATGGGTATTTTGAGAAATTCACATACTATGGAGAAGCATATATTCTGGATTCTATGGCAGAAGGTGGATAAATGTTCATGGTAAAGCGTCAGACTTTATATGTTTACTTCCAGGAAGATGCAGTAGAGGAGAAACATCCATATGCATTTCTCCACTTTTCTGGGCATCCCCTGTAGTTCTGTCACTTCACCCTTAATCTGAAATGTATTGTCGAGAGTACCAATGTGCACAAGTTAGTCAGAGAAGCCTTTTATGGATTTCATAAAAATCAGTTTAGTTGCTAACAAAAAAACCTAGTCACAGCAGGTTAATTCTAGTATAATTCATTTATCATATTTAATTTTGAAAATTTCCAAAGTTTTACAATAAATTAAAAGATTTGAAATTATTAGGAAAAAACATTTATATATGCATACAATTAAAAAGATATGTAATACATACGACAATATTTTAAGGATGTGTTAGTTTTATGAGTAGAAAAAGCTGTCACAAAAATCATGACAAACTATTTAAAAAGTCATTAGTGGATTAGAACCTGTTAATGTATTTGATGCCATAAGTGGAGAAAGTATAAGTAAGCATTTGACTGTCTAAGGCTATAGCTAGGTTTTTATTTTTTTTAAAAAAAAAGACAACGTAGTGATGAGACTTAATAGAGAGACCATTCACTGATCAGTTATGATATGATTTTTTTTCCTATTAATTTCTACAATTTCTTGTCTTTTAGTTGTGTTTCCCTTTCTGTGTGTTCTTGGAAAACATATTTTAGAATCATTTGTCTATTCCTGTTAAGGCATTCCTTGACACAACAAGAGCCCAGGGTACTGGTAGAACATTTTGCCACCCCTGTTCTTACAACATATCATTTGTGTCACTTTCAAACTCTTATTTTCTTGGCCTCATTTTCTGGTTTAGGGTTTGGACAAGAGTTTTTAAGGGTGTGTGTGAGCAGTGCTATCCTAACCCTCTCTTAATTTCAAGGTTGAATGTACTGTAGAAGTAGTTATTTAGTGTCCGATGCTTTTGTCTCCACTTTCATGTTTCAAAATGATGTTAGATGTAGTCTCATATATGAGTACACCAAAGAGAAACGTGGCTTACCACTGCTGAAAGATAAACCGATAAATTGAATGAAAGGGCATAAAATCATCTGGTAGCAGAGGAAAAAAAATGTATTTTAAGGAGAAATAAGAGGAAACCTTTATTTTCTGTAGAAGTTAGTCTCAAAACTTGGCATTTTTAAAAAGTGTCCTAAGACTTCACAAAACATTTATTTAATTTCCACTTAGATGTTTTGCCATCTTCTTACACTAAATGGTTATGGCACTGTGTAAATAAGGCTAAAAAAAACAGCATAAATAAGCTGAAGAATTCATCATTAAATAAACATAAGATATGCAACTCTCTAAAGCCATTTCTAATGATACTCAACTGACAGATGATAATTTCTATTTATTTATTGGCTCTTCCAGTTAGATCCATGTACCTAGCCAGAAGAGCAGTCCCACCCTCCATCTCCTAATTTCTTCTAGCAGTGTTCTGCAATTTAATTCAATACTTTTTTTCTTTTTAATAGTTTTATCATGAAGTGCTGCAAGCAGCTGCAGCCATTCTATCATATTGCAGTGTGTTCAGGTGATACAACATCTGTGGAGCCTGGACAGACAATATTAGGAACAGGAAGTAAAAGTAAAAGGGCACATTTTTGTCCTGTGTCTGCTGGGTTTTGTGCCATTGATGGTAGAGAGTCTTTCAAATGGATGATTGCAGCAGTTCAGAGTATTGAGCTCTGCTTTGCCTGTGGTCCTCCAAGGGCTTTCTTAGACCTTAGTGTTTCTTAGTGTTTACTGGTTTGAACCTGGATTGTTTACTGATTTGGCACACATGCAGTTGAAATTTTTCTTGAATATATGGTTCAGGATTAGCCCTAATATTAAGAATCTGCATAATGAGCTGCAACAAAGAAATGCTGGCTTTGTCAACCTTGCACAGCTGTACTTTGCATCAGCCAAACAATAAAACAGTCCCTGTTGTCTGGTATTTATGCACTGAGTGATGTCTGTCTGCCAGTTACAGTGAGTGATGTGGTCATAAGTGGCAGCTGCAACCAGTGTTTAATGGAGCAGCCTCATAAAAGAACAAATCACCATTCCTCATATATGTATTGATAACATATTTTCCTGAATCAAGCTAATGTAGGGGGCACATGATTTTTTTTAAGGTACAACAGCTTGCTTCCAGTTTTTAACATGTACTCCCAAATCTCTAACCTTGTTGGTTTTAAGGAAAATAAGGATAAAAAAGTTCACAAATAACTTATTTTTGCTGATTTCTGGATCAAACTGTTCATAAACCCAGAGGAGATTTGATTTTCAGTTTTAGAAATTTATACATATTTATGACATGGGAATGAAGATGATATAGGAAACAAGAACACTTCCCCTTCGTACCTTGTTTTCCCTAGAAGCCTTATTGCACTTGCTGTAAAAGACTTTTTTTATTGGTAAATAGAAGTACAAAGTCTGTAATTCTGTATTGCATATAGTGTGATACAGTTTGGTGAGTGACTTTAACCACTGAATTGAAAAATATTTTCCCAATTGTCATTTCACAGGGTAGAAAAAATATTACAAGTTCAAGTACTGCTTTTTCTCCAATTTCATTTCACTAAAACTGAGAGATAAGCTTGTACTCTGCTGTTTTCCAGACTGTCAAGGAAGTCTTTCTCAAAAAATGTTTCAAAAACTGATATTAAAGATGACAAAAAAAAATACACCATCTTTCAGTTATTTCTAGTATTATGTTATCATTCAATCTCTCTCTTGTACAGGTGCACAGCTGTATTTGCTGGCTTTACTTAAACAAGAGATTTTATTTCTTTGTATTTATTCCATCTACATGAGAGCACACAGGTCCACACTGCCTCCATCACAGGAATCTGGCACAGGCAACTGCTGTCAACTAGCAGGCAAACATTTTGTGTAGACTACTACTGCAGATAACAGTTTTCAATGGCAGTGAATTTGTCTCCAGTCCAAAGTCTGCCACCTTCTTCATTATATTGTGTCCATTAACCCCATCTTGAGACTCCTGGCTCTTCTCAATTAAACATATATAACATAGAAAACTAAACTTCTTTCATCTGCAGCAGCTCAGCTCTGCCTAAAACTACTTCACTTTTATTATTACTTCAAATAAAAGGTAGCCCTTGGCTGTAAGAGTTTTCTGTTGTTGTAGCTATTGAAAAGAGATTTGAATGTGAGCATCACTTGTTCAGATCAGATCAGACCACCAAGCTCTCTGACCCGCACAAAAATAGGTGAGGGAAAAACAAATTAACAAATCCTTTTGGAATAAAAATAAGTCTTCAAGCCATCTTGATTCACTTTTGAGAATGAGAAGAAATAATTTGTTATTAGACTGCTCTCTCCCTGTAGTGTCAAACTTGAGAGCTGGGCCCCCATCTTGAAGTGTTGCCTCTACCTTGTGAAATCAATTTGTCTATACATTTAGTACAATTTTTGCAATACAGGAAATTTTTTTAAATTCTAGAAATACATCTCTTCTTCTTCTTTTAAATGTACAATTATTACTGTCTCTCTTTCCAAGTGGCCTCTATGGTCGAAAGGCTATTTCTGTAAAATAGGGAGCGTTGGTACCATTTCTTCCTGCAAGTGGGATAAACTCAGTGAGGTGCTCATCTCACCTGCAATTATTTTTGGAGGGATAATTAGTTTCTTACTGCTAGTGAAGGATGACAAAACTCAGAAATCCTAGCTTATGTGTGAGCGTGTTTACCCTGAATCCTAAAACCTGTGAAATTTTTATTGCTAACTTTTCTGAAGCCAGGACTTCATACCCTCAGGATGGGGAGCAAATTGTTTTCAGATATGCACTCTGTTTTTTCCTATACAAAACAAAGAAAAAAAATCTGTCTCTTCTAACTTACCACAGAAAAATCTTCAACAGATGCACTTTGACCCTATATCACACCTCTTAGTTGTTTGCTGCCCCTACTTTTATATTCACTGCTTTTCCCAGCATTTTTTTCTTCAGACAAAGGACAGAGGGACCTTTAATCATCACATCTCTTGAGACATCAGAGCTTGACATCAGTTATGTCTACAATACCAAAAGAAGCTAAACTGGAGAAGTACAAATCTGAGTGACAACAATTTTTGAATGATCTATTTAATTGTTTAAACTCACCTAGGCTTGGAATTTCAGTTTCTAGTTTCCATTTTCCATAAGGGTTTGCTTTTCTATTGTTTGTGACACTGAGGCACCAAGGGTTATGAGAAAGGATGAGTCAGTTTATATCCCCATCTCAGGTTTCCTCCCCTCTCAACTGGCTCGTCCAATATAATTACGTATTAGGCAACTTTATGTGGGATTACAGCTGTCATTAACTCTAATGATTCCATGGCAAATCTTTGCAAATCACAGAGAATCACATACATACTTTGATAATAAGATATTTAAGTCTGTTCTTGGTAATTTAGTATATACTAACATCCAAAACACAAATGAGTGATCTGAAAAAGATGATCTACGCATACATGCAGTCCTATTTTCAAGGTCACTCACCCTAATTTAAATGTAATAATTTTACTACAGAATTGAATGCATAGTTTACTTCAACTTTGAATTTGTAAGATATATCACCTATTAATATATTTTTAGAATTTATTCATGTGAGAAATTTCACCTCTAAAGCTTTCTTCTTCTGAATGATGAAATATAGACCCAAGATTTTATTATGGGGAATTTGTTAACCCAGTTTCAAATATTAACATTACTTTAAAATTCATTTATGCAGCAATTAAGTCCTTAATGTAAACATAATGATTTCACAGGATTTACTCATTGATTACAATAATGTATTTCTTGCTGTATTTCAAAAATCCACATATATTTTAAATCCATAGATATCTTAAATGCGTATGTATCCAAACCTAAAAACAGTGAAACTCTGTGTTTTTTTTCAATAAATGTTTAGAAATTAAAGACTAACACAACTGTTTTGTGTCTACAGAATCCAAATAACACTAAACTAAGATTCCAAATTTACAGACTCTGGTCTGCAAACAAAAGTCATGAAAGGTTTTTCTTATTGCAGAACACAAAAGTCTAAGAAAGTAATTATTTATCTATCTATCCTCAAACCTCAAAGAAATATTAGTTAGGAATGAATATTCAAAGTTAAATATTCAAAGCTGAATATTTTGTCTTTCACGACTAAAAAATATTCATAATTAGCAATAGTGTATTACAACACAACTGATCCAAGAAAGCTGAAATAGTGTTCCTATTTCAAATTTCATTGGCATGGCTAAGAAGTTAACAACAATTCTTGAAATGAGGAAAGTCCAACTGAAGAGAAATTTGAAATCTAAATTTTTCTCTCATCTGCTAGGTAGAAAAATCTGAATTTTTACACCTTTGGGAAAATTTCTAATAATGTTATTTGGTAATATTAAAAGATTTCAATCTATATCAAATCTCAGACATAAAAAATATATATTGAGAAGTCTTACTAAAGGGTCTTGCAGCAGTTGAAAAGCTACACTTTCCTTTGTGGTGTTGGACATCCTTGTTTCCTTAAAGGTCTTGGACATCCTGTATTTCTGTTCTCTGTGCTGAGTCACAACTTTGGGGGTGGCTCTGTCTCCTGTATCACATTCACGTGACCAGACTATTCCTCGCTTGAAATTTTCTCTACTACTGTGTGGGTAAAGAAAAAGACAAGTTTTACTACTTATTAATTAGTTGAAGGTTCTGTGCTTTAGTGGAAGGCAAGAAATTATAGAAGATCGGGCACATCTGTTTAAAATATCACAATATTTTAAACAGCATAGAATTATAATTCAGTTTTTAAAGAATTTGTTCACAAAATTTGCTTTGATACACTTAATGTGGTTAAATCTTTTGGCTTAATGTCTTATTCAGCTTAGATGATGGTATCTACTATAAATTTTAAGTAGCAAACAATGTTTCTTTTCCAGAAAATATTAAAAATCCATCACAAAAGAATATTTCCTATATTCCACATTTGACTGAATCATTCACTTGAGGAAGTAACTCAAAATCAAGTAATATTTTAAGGATGGCTTTTCCTTCCTGCCCCAGAACAGATGCTCCACTGAAAATAATTTCTTTGAAGGAATTGTATTTTATAAGCAGGGAATAATTCAAATTTCTTTTAGCTAGGGAAGACCAAGAAAATGAGCCTCTGTTCCTGCTGCTAGGTAGACACTGTGGGTATGGGAAAATATCTGGGTCATGCTCCAATGATTTCCACAACTTTGGTGAAACTGAATAAAATAATAAGATAAAGTAAAATATATTAAAACAATGCAAAATAAATTAAAAAAAAAAAAGCGCTACATGAAGTCTATAACATAAACTTCTTTCTCTATATTCCAAATAGCTGTCCTGCTGACTTAGGACAACTCAGGTTGGATTTGGGGCTAGAAGAGATCTCAGGAGATCTCTAAACAGAGACCCTACAGGATTCTTAAAGCAGGGTTGAATAATGAATCAAACCAGATAACTCAGGACTTCATCCCATGCAGTATGGCCTTTTTAATCCAATCATCCAGTCAGAGAGGGATGAGGAAATAAGGAAATAATATATCCTTCATGATGTTGGTAAGTTTCCTAATCACAAAACTTTTGGATTCATATTTGGAGAAAACGGCAAGAACTGATAGCATAATTTCTTCCTTTTGTTATGTTTCCAAGTCATAGTAGCATAAATTGTCCAGCAGCTCTGGGAATTTCTGATCTCTTCATCAGGTTTTGAGTAAGGAGCCTGTAACTCCTCTGCCTTGGCTGTGCTCCATGTAGGATCTGCCTTGTTTGTTTTTTTCAAGTCTGGGGAATCCATGGCTGTGCACAGGGACAGAGATGTTATTGTATGAGAAGCTAATGTCAAAATACTTGTCAGTGACAGCCTGGAGTGCCTTTGGATTTATCTGTTTTCAAGGTGGCTCATTTCAGATTGTAAAATCTGATTCACAAAACATTCTGCCTATGGCACCAAACTGTGAGGAGAGGGCTTTCTTCTTGTTCATTGAATACCATTTTAGAATTTGAATAGCCTACAGGTGAAAGAAGAAAGTAATCAGAGGGCTGTCTACAGAACTGAGATATTTAGTCCATTTTAGTGGATGTATTTTAATGGGAGATTTGTAGCTAAATGCTTATCAAGATGTTTAACTTTGGGCATTGATATTTAAAATAAATCTTCCAGGCCCAGAGCTGTCACCAAACTGAGCTATATACAATATTATCTCTTTGCTGAAGTGTTTCAGCATGAAAAAGAATGAGCACATTTCTGTAGGAGAAATGAAGCTGTAGTCCTGTGTTCTTGCAAAGAGAGGAAGATTCATAATGGGAAGGTTACATTTAAGGAATCCATATTATTCATCTGTCCACTTACAGCCATTTAATATGAATTTGCTATGTGAAAATCTCAAAATTTTCATTAATTGGGCTCTGGTTCATGCAGACTATGCATATATGTTTTTTTTCCAGAAGCTGTTAAAAATTTCAGTGAAGAAAGTGTGCTTTGGCTTTAAAGCCCAAAAAACTAGTAAAAAAAGGCTCTCCCATATCTTACATATAACATGTATGTGTTACAAATATGTATTACATTGGCCTATGCATACAGTAGAGTTTATAAATGAGGTAATTTTCACACTAAGCCTCATTAAATGTCAATGTTGTTTTATTCCTCCAATGAAGAAGCAGAAAAAAACCCCTAGATAATATTTATGGTTTTTATTTTAAATATAAGAGTCTCAGGAAAAATATTGCAAGTCCACAAAGTACTTTAGACCTGCCACAAATTCTTAAGACTGTGTGCAAATCATATAAAATTTGGACATCTTATTTATCTGTTACTTGGTTTTCAAAAACCTTTTCTTGCTATAATTTAGAGGAACTCCAATTTATGAAGGAATATATTTTAATACTACTGTGATGACAGTCGTTGGTATACAAGCTGTTTTTGTAATAATGTATTCTATTTCAAGTTTTATGGTCTTAACTAATTTTTCAGTTTTTGAGTTTTTTCTATTTCACTTAGGATTTAGAAAAGTTTGATGACTGCTTTGTTTCAGAAGAATACAGCCTGAACATTTTATGTTTTTACATGAAGAAAAAAAAGGAAAAATATTTGGAGAAACTGATTTCAGCAAAACATTAAAAAAAATCGTTGCAAAATAAAAAAAAAAAAAGTTTAGGTTAAACAATTTTTTTTTGTAAAATATTGCTTATTTTTAATGTTAAGATCTTCTAGTATGTAGCAGCCGTCTCACTTGACCTCTTCTAGTAGAATTAGGTCTCTTTGGCATCTAATTCAAAGAAAGAGTTGAAAACACTCCATTCATAAAATGTCAAAATGGAATTTTTCATTCCAAGGGTTAGTAGGTGCTTTCTAATTTCTCATTTCTCTTATTTTCTCAGAATGTACATGGGGGAACTGGCTGGTTGTTGTGCAGCATTTGGGGCACTGCATTTTTGAAGAAAGAACTCTCCAGACAATGGTGCCCTGAGTGGTTCTGCACTTTGGGTGCAAATCTTGTCTCTAGGCTGAACAGTCTGTAACTCTTTTTGGGTTGAAAGCCAAGAGAATGTGGCATTCTTGGCTTTTTCAGGCTTGCCTGATATCAGTAGAACAGGGTACTACTTGAAAGGTTAGGCCTGGTTAAGGAATAGTCTTTACGAAATCACAGAATTTTTTTTCCTCAGTAATGTATAGCTAAGTGATAAAGAGGCATGTTTCAAAATCTAGAAAAATTTTGATTTTCTGTCAAATAGGCAAACAGACCAAGCCTAAAATACGAGCTAGTTTAATAGATTAAAAGAAATGTTTGGTTATGGATAGAAGTGGAATTTCATTCAACTTAAAATAGGGAAAATTTAGAGTCTTACCATTTAAAATATTTTGTTTTGCATGTATAGAAATTGTGAAAAAGAATGCATTGTGCACCAATGACATTTGCTAGGAAAAAGAGTTTGAAAGACAAGATTATTTACAGACTGCCCCTTTCAAATTTGATAGACTTAAAGGATTTTGAGCTACTGTAGGTGATAAATTAAATTATGGAGAAAAGGTGGACACTTACTGAAGGGTAGTATACCTTTGTAAATTATCCTGTGTGGTTTAGAAACTTTCAATAAGGTTATGATAATTGCTCTTATGAAAACCCTTTTGTTTTCATAAAAGCAATTAAAATACAAATTCCATCTTGAGATATATAAAATATTTTATTTTGGCAGATATTTAGTAACACCTGCTGTACTTAGAGCAGTTTTCATTAAAACTGTTTTTTCATCACGTTCCTGAAGGTGCAACCTTTGGAGCTGAATACTCCATCCTGTCTAAAAGATGCTTTTTCAATATCAACCATTTTTAAATAATTATGAACTTTTCCTCCTCTTCCAAAAATGCCTGGAGCAGGATTAAAGAGCAACAATTTCAAGAAGGATTGCAATTGTTTTAATTTAATATGGCCCTACCAAAAAAGGGGGAAATGGCATAAACGAATTAGTTTTCATTCTTCCTTAGTGTTCTGGTGTTTTATCATTCATCATTCTGGTGTTTTATTGTTTGCATTGCATTCTGTACCCCTTTTTATATATAACCTTAAGTTGTAGTTACTAAAGATGGAGAGTTACTATGGAAGATGACTTAGCAGCATTAAGGTTAACCAACCAGTTCTTATGGTAGTGGTAAGAATCCATGAATTGATTTTTTTTTTTTAATGTTGCATCACAGTATGGGCCAACATGGAATTTTCAATCTGATAGTGTTGAAAAATGATTTCTTCTCAGTGTTTGTGCATGTATTTGACCTTTCAGATGTAGTATCTTGTCTTTTTGTTATCTTGTATATTTTTTACATTTCTCCACTCAGCTGAGATTTTCTCAATCCTAATATTGTCCAGCAAACTGCCTCTCTCTGCTCTTTTATTACATGTTTTAAATTGTTAATGAAAGTAATGATTACTTTCAGACATTTGGCCATGCAGACCTCAACATGGCCTCACTCAGACCATTATTTTGACAGGTTCCTTCTCTGTTCTTTGAAATCAAATCTGGCATCCTAGAAGACAGTAATTAATAACACTGGGATAGTGCTGGTTGGTTGTTTACAAATTCTAGAGTAAACTTTATTTGACCTTAATAACTGGTTATGCCTAGAAAAAACACTTCCCCCCCATCCCCCTTTTTTTTTCTTCCCTTTTTCTCCTTTTTCTACTGTTCCTTCATGTAAAGTGCACTCAGGCCATTCTAGGCATTAAATATAAAAATTTACTTTAGACATATCTATTTAATCTGATGTTTATCAATAGACATAGAGCAGGAGCCAAAGTACCTTATCTAGACACATTCTCAACAAAATATGATGTGAGATATAAATGCATGTATATTTCCTTTATAATCTCTTTGACCATTTTGTTTCTACAGTCTTTTCTTCCTGCAATATTTGTTCTTTTTCACTTGCAAACCCTTTTGCTTCTCTATCATTCTGATTTTGTAAACATTTTCTGCTTACCATTCTCTAATTATTACTCTGGATTTAGGCTTTATTCTCAATGTTTTTGACTACTTCATTTTGATTTTTAGATTCTGTCAATAAAACCATGGTGATTTTTAAAAATTTTGATTCTTATTGTTCTTGTATTTGAAAAAAATTCCTTGCAGTTAATTTTAATTATAGATTCTTTCAGTAATTGCCATGTTTTACAGCCTGATTTCAATGAGATCTTGCCTATTGATTAATTGTATTTACTTAAGTTAATGATCTTATTCTGTTGCTTGTGTAGTTTTTCTTTCCTTATTTTTTCTTAATTATGAACTTTATTCTTTACTTTCTTCCTTCTGTCTTTAAATCCTTCAAGGTCCTGCGTATTAGCTACAACTGTATTTAAAGCAGCTCTTCATAAATCCTCGAGAAACTGTTGCTTATATTCTTGCTGTGTGAAGGCTCATACACTGCAAATGTCATGAAGTTTGATGTGAAGGTCAGGGCAAAAGCAACCTGGGCGTACCAGAGAGAGACTAGCAAAGAGAAAAACACCAAAGTGATTGGATAACCTTTCCTATGAGAAAAGACTGAGAGAGCTGGGATAGTTCACCCTGAAGAAGAAGCAGCTCAGGGCAGACCTCATTAATGTACAATACCACCCGAATGGAAGGTGTAAAAAGGATGCACCCACGCTCAACAGTTGTGGCCATCACAAAGGTAAGAGGCAAGAAGTACAGAGAGCAACACAGGAGATTCTCTCTGAAAATCAGGGAACACTCTTTCCCTGGGATGGTGGCAAGATCAGGTTACTCAGGAAGGTTAGGAATTCTTCATCCCTGGAGACATTCAAAGGCCATCTGGACACAGACCTGGTCAGCTGGCTCTGATTGACCGTGCTTGAGTGGGGTAGCTAGACCCTATGACATCTAGATATGCCTCCCAACCTCAATAATTTTCAGTTTAAAAAGCTCTATTTTAAAAGCAGAATTTGAACTCTGGAAGTATTTCTTAAGATCATACATAGGCAATGAGGCTAAAGTAAAATGGTGAACACTTAGTAATTTACTGAGAATAAGTATTGCACAGTAAATGGTCTCAAATTTCTTAAAGAAAAATTAGAATGTGGTAATGAAACTAAGCACTGCATATAATGCATGTATACTAGGAAGTTAACCAAACATTTAATAGATAGAAAATTCTGGAATTTCTTTTTTCTCAGTACAATTTGGCTCAATTACATTATATTTTTTTTAACCTATATTTAATATGTTGCAAAATTTATATTGAAAGAGAAGGTTAACAAGGGGACATGAAAATCTTTAGATCACAGGAGAAAAGAAATTAAAAGGACAACGAAGGTTAAGCATAGAAAAGCCAGAAAGTGAAACCTTCGGGAGTAGTTTCTTTACGCAATACCCATTAACACATGTAGTAAATTTCCAAGGTCAACAACAAAAGTTAGCATAATTTCATAAAGGAACTGAGCAAGAAGTTCCTGTTAGAAAATGCTGTCCTTTTTGCTAGGAATGGCAAAGTACAATTCAGGATATTTTTCATGTTTCATAGTCCTGTTCAAACCACATTCTTCTTTTGAACTCTCTGCTCTATAAATGGGTCCTTTCCAACAATAATAAAAATCAATATGAAGCCCATTAAAAATGCAGAATGTAGAAGATTAATGAATTAATAGCTATAGTATTTTATATGGCAAGGAGAGCTGTCCTATATAGAGACACAGCAATTTTGTGTGAGGCCAGGCAGGTTGAACTTCACATCTCATAGAGATGGGGACAAATTCTATCCCTCTCTTCTCTCATTACTGTGAGGCAGACGGTTTTAGTATGGGTGTGCTGCCACTGCCTACAGGCCTCTAAAGGTAGGTGATTCTCTTCATTCTGGAGTCAGGGCTTAGTCATATTATTTTTTACTTGGTTTTTTTATGGATTATTGTACTGAAATGGTATGTTGAAGATAAGGTATAGTTGCAGTTGGAGCACTCTTGTGAAATTTGTATTTAAAGACAATCTCTTTCCCCACAAGCTTATAGTCTAAATACACAAGTAAAAGGGTGAAGTGACTTGCTCACAGTTGTATATCAGTTGAGGCACAAACTGAGAGCATAGTTTTATGCACTGGAGATGTCAATATTTTTGTAGAGAATTTGTCACTTTTGGGCCAGAGAAGAAACTCATAGTTTATTTATGTACTACTAAGGAGTTCAGAGTTAGACCTCTTGTCATGTTTAAATACAATTTTCTTCAAGAACAGCCAATATTGGTCAAAAGTCTTTGCTGGACTAAGCTTTAAAATATCTCAGGTATGGAGAAAAAAGGTTGGAGGAGAAATAATTTAAATCAGAAAGGACTTATATGCAGTGAAGTGGGACATGAGCCACATTCAAAGTGAGTATATTCTTCCCTGGATGTGTAGGTGTAACTCCCTCGTGTATATTAAAAATGATCACTTACAAAATGATTTTAGATATATTAATGGACTTACTTCCAATCTATTTCTGCTTGTCAGATGTGACACCTCGCATCCTTAAAGTACAAGAATGGCAACACTCTCTTTGCTCTTGACAAGTGAACTAAAACGGAAATCAAAGTATTTCTATACAGAATTTTCAAAGGAATTTTCCATTTTAACTGAATCAGGAATAGGAACTTTCAGATATTCAGAAATATCTGCTGAGCTAGAGACTATTCATAATCATAGACAAACGCACAAAATTTCTGATAAGGTAAAAATCAGTAAGTTGTGCTTTAACTGGTATCTTTTTTTTTTTTTTTTTTTTTTTTTTTT